>NW_026726883.1:0-52532 GCF_029784015.1 Lycium ferocissimum
GCGGCTTGATGGTGGCACGCGCGGGGGAGGCCGGGCCGAGCCGAGACACCGTGCCCCCTTATATATGCTTTAAAAAGAAAAGTCCAAGTTTTAGCACTGGACATGATTCGCCCCCAAGAATCACAATTGGCCTTTCTCAATGATTCGAACTCCAAATGAGGCGCCGTCTGTTCCTAACTCTTTCTCTTGACTTCCTTCACTCCTCCATGAAGTTTCATCTCATCCCCATGCTCGTGGAACGAGATATGGCCTTAGGGAGCTTTGACACTGACACTGCTCCTAGGCTAAATCAAGCCCTTAGGTAAATGATGTTCAAGTGACGCCAAACTTGGTAAGCACATTCAATAACATCCTAGGAAGGGTGTGTTCACCCGAAATCCCAAGATTCCATCCATAGCTCGAAAACGCTCGGGACTGACACTCAGGCTCGCACGGGGGTCGTGCGTCGACGACCCGTGGGCTCATCTCAGATCCTTGCTAAACTTCCTTGCTACACTTAAGATATGCAATGGAACATATCTATGATGATTGTGGGCTCCCGTCCGTCGGCACCCATGTTGGTGCACGTCGCCCGCACGGCTGACACTGCCTGCGAGGCTGACACTGCCTGTGGGCTGGCACTGCCTGTGCGGCTGGCACTGCCTGTGCGGCTGGTGACTGTGGGCTGGCACTGCCTGCGCGCTGGCACTCGTTTGGCCCGCTCGGGGCGTGCGGGGTGTCACGGGCCGCCTCCTTTATAGTGTCAGCGGTACACTAATGGCCCGTGCGGCGCCCGTAGTCCAGGCGGACTACGAGCCAGCCTAATGATAGTCCCAGGACTCATGGCACGACCTTGTGCCCATGGCATTGGAGGCTTAGCGTCAGCAGTGCCGCTGGGTCGATGTCAAGGCCTTGGCCTTGCCTTGCTTGTATGCCCCTGTGGCATGTTTCATATGTTGGGTCTTTGCCTGCACACACACCTGGGGTCGGCTATGGACATGGCAGTCCCTCGCCTGGTGCTGAGCGTCGCTGGTGCGCGCACAGTCCAATCCTCAAGCTTGACACTGGCCTGGTGCCGGCGCACCTGGCTGGTGCGACGCCCGAGTAAGGCAACTCCTGAATCCTTGGCCTGTGTCATGAGTGTCCTTTGTAGTATGCCTACGATGAGGCTTCGCTAAATGTGGCCCTCGAGGCATACTCCCATCTTGCATGGTGCAGCGTCGCCCTATGGTGCACGTCTAGGCCAACGGACCCTTGCTCGCTAGGCTGAACCTGAGCCAAGCTCACAAGTCAACACACGAGGCTCTCAGGAGAGGTGCCTCGAGTGTTCAATCGGCACGGAGGGTTTTCTTATTCTCAAGGATAGCCCGCAGGGCATGGTCGGTCCATACGTCAAGCCTCCGGCCCTCGTTGGGTGCCCAACGCTGGCCTGTGGCCGAGCGCCGCCCATAGAGTTGCGTAACTCGTATGGGTACCTAGGACCCTTTGGGGATGCCTAGGCAGGCCCTTGAGGTTGGCCCCCGGTTGCTCACTTGGTGCGGCTTGATGGTGGCACGCGCGGGGGAGGCCGGGTGAGCTGAGACACCTGTGCCCCCCTTATATATGCTTTAAAAAGAAAAGCCCAAGTTTTAGCACTGGACATGATTCTGCCCGAGAATCACAATTGGGCTTTCTCAATGATTCGAACTCCAAATGAAGCGCCGTCTGTTCCTAACTCTTTCTCTTGACTTCCTTCACTCCTCCATGAAGTTTCATCTCATTCCCATGCTCGTGGAACGAGATATGGCCTTAGGGAGCTTTGACACTGACACTGCTCCTTGGCTAAGTCACGCCCTTAGGTAAATGATGTTCCACTGACGCCAAACTTGGTAAGCACATTCAATAACATCCTAGGAAGGATGTGTTCACCCGAAATCCCAAGATTCCATCCATAGCTCGAAAACGCTCGGGACTGACACTCAGGCTCGCACGGGGGTCGTGCGTCGACGACCCGTGGGCTCATCTCAGATCCTTGCTAAACTTCCTTGCTGCTCTTAGGATATGCAATGGAGTCAATAAGCATCTAGAGATGCTCTATGGCATATTATAAGAGTGCCAAGGAAGATTAGCAAGGATCTGGGATGAGCCCATGGGCCGTCGGCGGACGAGGCCACGCGCGAGCCTGAGTGTCAGTCCTGTGCGTTTCCGAGCTATGTATGGAATCTTGGGATTTAGGGTGAGAGGACCCTTCCTAGGATGTTAAGGAATGTGCTTACCAAGTTTGACGTCATTTGAAGATCGTTTACCTAAGGGCTTGACTTAGCCAAGGAGCAGTGTCTGTATCAAAGCTCCCTAAGGCTATATCTCGTTCCACGAGTATGGAGATGAGATGAAACTTCATGGAGGAGTGAAGGAAGTCAAGAGAAAGAGTTAGGAACAGACGGCGCCTCATTTGGAGTTCGGGAGAGTGAGAAAGGCCTATTGTGATTCTCTGGCAAAATGATATCCAGTGCTAAAACTTGGGTTTTTCTTTTTAAAGCATATATAAGGGGGGCAGAGGTGTCTACAGCTCAGCCAGCCTCCCCCGTGCGTGCTGTCGGCCAGTCGCACCAAGTGAGCAACCTTGAGGGAGGACCTCAAGGGCCTGCCTAGGCATCTCATAGGAGTGTCCTAGGTATCCATACGAGTTAGGGGACTCTATGGACGACGTCGTGCCTGCGGCCCCGCGTTGGGCGCACAATGAGTGCCGGAGGCTTGACGTAGGAACTGATTATGCCCCGCGGGCTATCTTTATGGATGTTAAAGACCTCCGTGCCGATTGAGTACTCGAGGCACCACTCAAGAGCCTCGTGTATTGACTTGTGAGCTTGGCTTGGGTTCAGCCTTGCAAGCAAGGTTCCGTTGGCCTAGACGTGCAGTCGTGGGGTGACGCTGCACTACGAGGGATGGAAGTATGTTGCGAGGGCTATGTTTGCCAATGCCATGGGACAACCATAGGCACAGGAAAGAGGACCGCACCAGACAAAGGCCAAGGATTGAAAGTTGCCCTACTCGGGCGCGACACAAGGCAAGTGTCAAGCTTGAGGATAGGACTGTGCGCGCAGGAGCGACGCTCAGTGCCAGGCGAGGGACATGTATGTTCAGAGCCAACCCAAGGGGTGCGCATAGACGAGACCCAGCATATGAAATGCGCCACAAAAGTATGATAGCAAGACAAGGCTGAAGCCTTGACATCAAACGGGCGGCAGAAGGAAAGCTAAGCCTCTGAGGCAAAGCTTCACCATAGGCATGGGGTCGTGCCAAGAAAACCTGGGATAAGGAAAGGCTGGCTTGTAGTCAGGTGGGACTACGAGCGCCGCACGGGCTATTTGTGTGCCGCTGCTGCTTAGGAGGAGTCGGCCCGTGATATGAAACATGCCACAGGGGCATACAAGCAAGGCAAGGCAAGGCCAAGGCCTTGACATCGACCCAGCGGCACTGCTGACGCTAAGCCTCCAAAGCCATGAGCACAAGGTCGTGCCATGAGTCCTGGGACTATCATTAGGCTGGCTCGTAGTCTGCCTGGACTACGGGCACCGCACGGGCCATTAGTGTACCGCTGACACTATAAAGGAGGCGGCCCGTGACACCATGCTCGTGGAACGAGATATGGCCTTAGGGAGCTTTGACACCGACACTGTTCCTTGGCTAAGTCAAGCCCTTAGGTAAATGATGTTCAAGTGATGCCAAACTTGGTAAAAACATTCAATAACATCCTAGGAAGGGTGTGTTCACCCGAAATCCCAAGATTCCATCCATAGCTCAGAAACGCTCGGGACTGACACTCAGGCTAGCACGGGCTGCTCGTGTGTCGATGACCCGTGGGCTCATCTCAGATCCTTGCTAAACTTCCTTGCTACTTTTAGGATATGCAATGTAGCATATCTAAGATGATTGTGGACTCCCGTCCGACGGAACCCATGTTGGTGCAGGTCGCCTGCACGGCTGACGCTGCCTGCGGGGCTGACACTGCCTGTGGGCTGGCACTGCCTGTGGGCTGGCACTGCCTGTGCGGCTGACACTCGTTTGTCCTGCTCGGGGCGCGCGAGGTTACGGCAGCCAAGGCACAATGAAGGCAGCCCGTAACACACCATGCGTTGGGCTATGTCGCCGGGCGTATGCCACTATGTTACGGGCTGCCTTCATTGTGCCTTAGCGCCCGTAACCCCGCACGCCCCGAGCGGGCCAAACGAGTGCCAGCGCGCAGGCAGTGCCAGCCCACAGGCACCAGCCGCACAGGCAGTGCCAGCCGCACAGGCAGTGCCAGCCCACAGGCACCAGCCGCACAGGCAGTGCCAGCCCACAGGCAGTGTCAGCCCCGCAGGCAGTGTCAGCCGTGCGGGCGACGTGCACCAACATGGGTGCCGACGGACGGGAGCCCACAATCATCATAGATATGTTCCATTGCATATCCTAAGAGTAGCAAGGATCTGAGATGAGCCCACGGGTCGTCGACGCACGACCCCCGTGCGAGCCTGAGTGTCAGTCCCGAGCGTTTTCGAGCTATGGATGGAATCTTGGGATTTCGGGTGAACACACCCTTCCTAGGATGTTATTGAATGTGCTTACCAAGTTTGGCGTCACTTGAACATCATTTACCTAAGGGCTTGACTTAGCCAAGGAGCAGTGTCAGTGTCAAAGCTCCCTAAGGCCATATCTCGTTCCACGAGCATGGGGATGAGATGAAACTTCATGGAGGAGTGAAGGAAGTCAAGAGAAAGAGTTAGGAACAGACGGCGCCTCATTTGGAGTTCGAATCATTGAGAAAGGCCAATTGTGATTCTCGGGCAGAATCATGTCCAGTGCTAAAACTTGGGCTTTTCTTTTTAAAGCATATATAAGGGGGGCACAGGTGTCTCAGCTCAGCCAGCCTCCCCCGTGCGTGCCACCATCAAGCCGCACCAAGTGAGCAACCTTGGGGGCCAACCTCAAGGGCCTGCCTAGGCATCCCCAAAGGGTCCTAGGTACCCATACGAGTTACGCAACTCTATGGGCGGCGCCCGGCCACAGGCCAGCGTTGGGCGCCCAACGAGGGCCGGAGGCTTGACGTATGGACCGACCATGCCCTGCGGGCTATCCTTGAGAATAAGCGAACCCTCCGTGCCGATTGAACACTCGAGGCACCTCTCCTGAGAGCCTCGTGTGTTGACTTGTGAGCTTGGCTCAGGTTCAGCCTAGCGAGCAAGGGTCCGTTGGCCTAGACGTGCAGCCATAGGGCGACGCTGCACCATGCAAGATGGGAGTATGCCTCGAGGGCCACATTTAGCGAAGCCTCATCATAGGCATACTACAAAGGACACACATGACACAGGCCAAGGATTCAGGAGTTGCCCTACTCGGGCGTCGCACCAGCCAGGTGCACCGGCACCAGGCCAGTGTCAAGCTTGAGGATTGGACTGTGCGCGCACCAGCCGCTCGGCACGGACGAGGCATCATTTTTCACCCCGCCATGTCCATAGCCGACCCCTGTGTGTGTGTGCGGGCAAAGACCCAACATATGAAACATGCCCGGGGGCATTTTGTGTAAATATCTCTTTTGTTGTAAATATAGAATAGTTTACTTTATGTGTGCAGCAATCTTGAAACATGCCACAGGGGCATACAAGCAAGGCAAGGCCAAGGCCTTGACATCGACCCAGCGGCACTGCTGACGCTAAGCCTCCAATGCCATGGGCACAAGGTCGTGCCATGAGCTATCCAAGCTGCGGAATGCCTTGGTGACTACCAAGTGGAAGCTCGAAGGGATAGACCTCACCCACCAGTCCGTGGGGGATTCAAGGGGGGCCAAGCTCACCAGCGGCGGCCCCCGACGAAGTGGAGGAGGAGATCGTAGTGCAACCAAATCTAAAGGTTCCTCCTCAGGCAGCAATAGTCTTTGCGTCTCATAATAATGATCGGGGGCGGAAGCCCCCCGCAGGGTGTCGTCATTGCGGCGGACCACATTGGAACAACGAATGCCCACAGGCACAGATGAACGCCCATTAAATTCTGGATGATGGGACGGACGATGATGAGGATGATGCGGATCAGACAGAACCAATAGGTGCTTTCAATGCACTTGTTTGTTCCATTTCCAATGCTGTAGAGGGCACCAGTGCCGGCATATGCAAAGAGAAAGACCCAAGCTCAACTGCCAAGAAAGGAAAGACAAAGGCAGGCAACGGGCCTCCTCCCAGAAAGGAGAAGACCCTGATGTTTGTCGACTTGAGGGTAAATGGCAAACCTATTAAGGCCATGATAGACACAGGTGCTACGCATAACTATCTGGCCACCACAGAAGTAGAACGCCTTGGCCTAGTTGTGGGCAAGGGCAAGGGTCGTGTCAAAGCTATCAACTCACCGCCCCAATTGGTGGGTGGGATAGCCAAAGGAGTGCCGTGAAGATGGGTCCATATGAAGGCAAGTTCGACTTGCGGGTAGTGATCATTGACGACTTCGACTTGATAGTGGGGTTGGAATTCATGAGACAAACTAACATCATTCCCATACCCTATGCGGATGTCTTTGTGATGATGGGAGCAAACGGGGCCAAACCCTGCATTGTCCCATGCACAACCATAAAGATGGCCTCAGGAAATATCTCTGCACTGCAGCTGAAGAAGGGGGTCCATCGACAAGAACCCACGTTCCTAGCTACCCTCTGCATTGAAGAGATTGAGCGCTCCTCAGGCCCCATTCCAACGCCTGTGAAGGAGCTTATGAAGGAGTTTGAGGATGTCATGCCGCAAGACATGCCAAAGCGACTCCCGCCTAGGCGGACAGTCGATCATGAAATTGAACTGGTGCCGGGTGCGAAGCCACCTGCCCGAGCACCCTACAGAATGTCACAGCCCGAACTCACCGAGCTTCGGAGACAGTTGACGGAGATGCTGGACACGGGGATCATTGTGCCCTCCAAATCGCCTTATGGGTCACCTGTGCTATTCCAAAAGAAGCATGATGGTACCCTAAGGCTCTGTGTTGACTATCGGGCTCTCAACAAGATCACCGTGAAGAACAAATACCCCATACCATTGATGGCGGACTTGTTTGACAGATTGGGCGGTGCCACAGTGTTCACCAAAATAGACCTGAAGACAGGTTATTGGCAAGTCCGCATTGCTGAAGGAGACGAGTCCAAGACGACATGTGTGACAAGATATGGCTCGTTCGACTTCCTAGTCATGCCGTTCGGCTTGACCAATGCTCCAGCCACGTTTTGCACCCTAATGAACCAAGTCTTTCGAGAATACATTGATGAATTTGTGGTGGTATACCTAGATGACATTGTGGTGTACAGCAAAACGTTGGGCGAACACCTGGAGCACCTAAGGAAAGTCCTAACTCGGTTGCGAGAGCATGAATTGTACGTGAAGTTATCTAAATGCTCCTTTGCCCAAAAACAGATTGACTTCCTTGGGCATGTTGTTGAAGAGGGTCGCATCAAGATGGACCAACAAAAGATCAAGGCTGTCACAGATTGGCCGCCACCCAAGGACATCCATGCCTTGAGGGCGTTCCTTGGCCTATGCAACTTTTATCGACGGTTCGTCAAGAACTACTCCCTCATTGCATTACCGCTGACAGAGCTCCTCAAGAAGATCACACCTTGGGACTGGTCGCCAAAGAGAGCAGACGCCTTCAACTCACTAAAAGTGGCTATGTCTAGTAGCCCTGTTTTGGCCTTGCCCGACCTGGCCAAGCCATTCGAAGTGCAAACAGACGCCTCTGACTACGCCTTGGGCGGAGTCTTGCTACAAGAGGGGCACCCGGTGGCATACGAGAGTCGAAAGCTGAAGGATGCGGAACGGCGCTATGCCGCCCACGAGAAAGAATTATTGGCTGTCGTCCATTGCTTGCGCATTTGGAGGCACTATCTTCTGGGGTCCCCATTCGTGGTGAAGACGGACAACACGGCTGTCAGTCACTTCATGACCCAGCCAAAACTAAATGGCCGCCAGGCCAGATGGCAGGAACTCCTAGCGGAATTTCACTTCAATCTAGAATACCGAAGCGGGAAGACCAACCATGTTGCGGATGCATTAAGTCGAAGGGCTGATCTAGCATCGGTATGCCTGCTTGCCACCCTTAGGGGAAGTGAGGTGGCTACCACCATAAAAGATCAAATCCAGGACCTACTCACCAAGGACCCTTCTGCTCAGTACTTGGTCGACTTAGCAGGTCAAGGAAAAACCCGCCAGTTCTACATGGAGGATGGGTTCCTGAAGGCAAAAGGAAACCGCCTTTATGTTCCTAAGGGAGGAGATCTGCGGAGGACTCTCCTGATGGAATGTCACGACACTCTATGGGCAGGCCACCCAGGAGAAGAACGTACCATGGCACTGCTACGCCGTGCGTATTATTGGCCCCAGATGGCAGATGATGTTGCTCAGTATGTGAAGACGTGCCTAGTATGCCAGAAAGACAAGTCTGACCGCTTAACACAAGCGGGCCTGCTGGAGCCATTACCTGTCCCAAAGAGGCCTTGGGAAAGCGTTTCATTGGATTTCATCACCGGCTTGCCCAAGGTTGGAGATCTCACGACAATCTTGGTCGTGGTTGATCGGTTCTCTAAGTACGCCACTTTGATTGCGGCACCCAAGTATATATCAGCAGAGGAGACAGCTCGACTCTTCTTCGCCCATGTTGTCAAATATTGGGGTCTGCCCAAGGACATTGTTAGTGATCGCGACTCTCGCTTCACCAGCAACTTTTGGACCCAGCTCTTTAAGTGCTTAGGGTCTAAACTGAGTCACAGCTCGAGTTTTCACCCGCAATCTGATGGTCAGACGGAGCGGTTCAATGGCATGTTGGAGGAATATCTGCGGCACTTTGTTACCGGCTCGCAGAAGAATTGGGTGAAGCTATTGGATGCGGCCCAACTGTGTTTCAACTCTCAGAAGAGCTCTAGCACAAACAAGAGCGCTTTTGAAATTGTTACCGGACAGCAACCGCTACTCCCACACACTGTGAATGCCCCAAACATGGCAAAATCTCCACGAGCAGCTAGCTTCTCGAAAGAATGGAAGCAGAATTTGGAGATAGTGCGGAGCTATCTGGTGAAGGCACAAAAGCGGATGAAGAGACATGCCGATCAGAATCGTCGCTTTGTGGAATATCAGGTTGGGGACAAGGTGATGGTGAAGATCCCAAAGAGATATCTATTTGCAGGGGTCCATGACCCCCGCCTGTTACAGAAATATATTGGACCTCTGTCCATTGAGAGGCGCATTGGAAAGGTAGCATACCGGGTGGATACCCCAGCTTGGTGGAAGATTCATCTTGTGTTCCATGTCAGTCTTTTAAAGTCTTTTCGAGAAGACACAGAAGACCCTTCACGAAGCCAACTCACAATACCCAGCATTCGAGGCCCACAAGCAACTGGGAAAAGGGTAGTAGAAGCCATCCTCAACGATCGAATCATACATGCCTCAAGGAAAGATCACCAAGAGTTCCTAGTGAAATGGTTGGGATGTGATGCAGAAGAGAATACGTGGGAGAGGGGCACCAGCCTCAAAGCCTACAAGCACCTGATCGATGACTATCTTGCAAGTAAGGCGCCGAGGACGTCGCCAACTCAGGTGGGGGAGAATGTCATGGGCGGCTTTCCAGCCATGCCCCATGACCCTTTGGACGCGGCGCCCCATGGTGCCATGACAAGCCTCTTAGCGCCTAACGCCATAGACGGCCCCGTGGTCTCGGATGCCCCAAGTGACAAGGTTGCTTCTGCCTATGTCACCCCATCAATGTCCCTCGCTCGCGCCCCTGCGCTGGCCGTGCCCCAACGCGTGCCCAGCGCCCAGTGACAGTGCAGCCCTGCTACAGTGCCAGCGCCCAGCGCCCAGTGCCCGCGCCCCAGTGTGCGCGCGCCCTGTGCCCTGCGCGCCAGCGCCCAGTGCCTGCACCCCAGTGTGCGCGCGCCCTGTGCCCTGCGCGCACGACAGTGCCACGACCGAGGGTGCACATGGACCTGCTCTAGTTAGGTCTCTTTTGTTGTAAATATCTCTTTTGTTGTAAATATAGAATAGTTTACTTTATGTATTTTTGGTTGTGATTCTCTAGCAAAGTTATGTCTAGTCCTGTAACTTGGGTTTTTATTTTTAAAGCATTATTAGGGGGGATCAAGCAATCAAAACTTTCAAGCAAGCAATCAATTCTCTGTACTGGTGTCTCTCCCCCTCGACACCGCTTGCTCTCATTGTAATAGCTTTCATTAATGCAAACAAGCTCTCTTTCTTTCTCATTCTCAATTCACTTTTCTGTTCTCTCAATTGCTTTTGACATCGGTTTTCCCGCACGGCACTGACAGTCTCGTCTAGCGTGCGGAGGGGACCCCGGTTGGCGGACAGTAACCTTGGAATCATCGGTTGCTTAGCCTTACGTCGCCCTTCCAAGAAGTCTCAGGAAGGCGCCGCGTAACAGTTATTGTGCAACTTCATTAGTACCACACAACACACATCGTAAGAGAAATGTTACTATAAAATTAGTTTGTTGAAGTGTGCAAACATATTTAAATTTTGTAGTTTGTGACATATTGCTTGTGTTAATATTTGGTTGATGCTTTTAATTATTTTTCTTTTTAAACAAATAACGAGACTCTTATTTTAGAATGAAATACCATTAATGTTTTGATTTAATTTGCTATTTTTATATTTTATTGTTAATTTTTAGCTTGATTAATCGTCAAGTCTGAAAAATCAATTTTATAGATCATTATTATAGATGTTCTTCTCAGTACCACATGGTACCAAACATACGAGTTGCCGAAGATGCCATAGTGCAGCATGGTCATTCTAGAGGCCATATTATATGCAGATTGGTTTAGAGCTGAGCTTCAAGCAGCCACCAATGCTAGGGAATAAGCAAGTCGTTATGTCAGTCACAATTTGTCCACCAGGACATTGGCTTAAATTGCAAGTCACTCCGAGTCATAATATCAGTACTTGACCTTGCTTCTATATCCAACAAGGTGAGTTGTCCACAAGAAGGGGTCCCTAACAGCATGGTTGGCGAGAGAGCCACACCAAGGGATACCCACAATGGCCATCAGGCTGTCATCAACCACACAAGCCATCAGGCTATCATCACGATATTGGTGCCACACCAAGGGATGCTCATATGGGTCACTGTATAGTCGTTCTCAATCTAGGTTGGCAACCGTCATCAGATCATTAACAGACATATGATCATCAGATCATCGGCAGACATATGGTCATCAGGTCATCGGCCAATATGCCGTTCTCACATCATCGGCCAGCAGGTCGTCCTCACATCATCGGCCATCAGGCCGCCATCATCTTTCATCGCCCACTAAGGGCGCCATTGCTAGTGTGTCTCCAAGAGATGAGGACATCTTGGAACATCGGCATCAGCATCTCAGTACTGCCGCCACCCATGTGGGGGAGTATTCGCCCTTTGCGACAGCATTGGGTCCATGCATTTCCAATTAGAGAAAAATCTTCGACAAGCAAAGCAAAGAGACTGCACCAAACATAGTGGGGTTGAAAGAAACATAGAAAGGTAAGGGAGATGCAAGAAGATGATAATTGGGTATTAAACTTTAATGGAAGCGTTGAGAATAAACTCGGGGACTAGAAGATGCATATGCCCTAAGGTCTTGGTTGGACACATTTAAACCAAGAAACATGGCTTGATTTTCCGTAGCGTATGTTCTGTTACAGGCTGCCTTTGTTGTGCCTTGGTGCCCATAATCCCTGCGCCCCAGAGGGCCAAGCGAGTGTCAATCGAGCAGGATACATGCGCAGATGAGTGTCAGCCGCGCGCAGGCAGTGTCAGCCGCGCGCGAGCGACATGCATTGACAAGGGGCTCCGGCGGGCGAGAGTCAATAAGCATCTAGAGATGCTCTATGGCATATTATAAGAGTGCCAAGGAAGTTTAGCAAGGATCTGGGATGAGCCCATGGTCCGTCGGCGGACGAGGCCACGCGCGAGCCTTGTTACGGGCTACCTTCATTGTGCCTTGGCACCCGTAACCTCACGCGCCCCGAGCGGGCCAAACGAGTGTCAACCGCACATGCAGTGCCAGCCCACAGGCAGTGCCAGCCGCACAGGCAGTGCCAGCCCACAGGCAGTGTTAGCCCCGCAAGCAGTGTCAGCCGTGCGGGCGACGTGCACCAACACGGGTTCCGACGTACGGGAGTCCACAATCTTCTTAGATATGCTCCATTGCATATCCTAAGAGTAGCAAGGAAGTTTACCAAGGATCTGAGATGAGCCCACGGGTTGTAGACGCACGAGCGGCCCCGTGCGAGCCTGAGTGTCAGTCTCGAGCGTTTCCGAGCTATGGATGGAATCTTGGGATTTCGGGTGAACACACCCTTCGTAGGATGTTATTGAATGTGCTCGCCAAGGAGCAGTGTCAGTGTCAAAGCTCCCTAAGGTCATATCTCGTTCCACGAGCATGGGGATGAGATGAAACTTCATGGAGGAGTGAAGGAAGTCAAGAGAAAGAGTTAAGAACAGACGGCGCCTCATTTGGAGTTCGAATCATTGAGAAAAGCCAAGTGTGATTCTCGGGCAGAATCATGTCCAGTGCTAAAACTTGGGCTTTTCTTTTTAAAGCATATATAAGGGGGGCACAGGTATCTCAGCTCAGCCAGCCTCCCCCCGTGCGTGCCACCATCAAGCCGCCCCAAGTGAGCAGCCTTGGGGGCCAACCTCAAGGGCCTACCTAGACATCCCCAAAGGGTTCTAGGTACCCATACGAGTTATGCAACTCTATGGGTGGCGCTCGGCCACAGGCCAGCGTTGGGCGCCCAACGAGGGCCGACCATGCCCTGCGGGCTATCCTTGAGAATGAGAAAGTCCTCCGTGCTGATTGAACACTCGAGGCACCTCTCCTAAAAGCCTCGTGTGTTGACTTGTGAGCTTGGCTCAAGTTCAGCCTAGCGAGCAAGGGTCCGTTGGCCTAGACGTGCAGTCGTAGGGCGACGCTGCACCATGCAAGATGGAAGTATGTCGGGAGGGCTACATTTAGCAAAGCCTCATCATAGGCATACTACAAAGGACAAACATGACACAGGCCAAGGATTCAGGAGTTGCCCTACTCAAGCGTCGCACTAGTCAGGTGCACAGGCACCAGACCAGTGTCAAGCCTGAGGAATGGACTGTGCGTGCACCAGCGACGCTCAGCACCAGGCAAGGGATTGTCATGTCCGTAGCCAACCCCAGGTGTGTGTGCAGGAAAAGACCCAACATATGAAACATGCCACAGGGGCATACCAGCAAGGCAAGGCCAAGGCCTTGACATCAACCCAGCGGCACCGCTGAAGCTAACCCTCCAAATCTAAGGGTACAAAGTCGTGCCATGAGTCCTGGGACTATCATTAGGCTGGCTCGTAGTCCGCCTGGACTACGGGCGCCGCACGAGCCATTAGTGTACCGCTGACACTATGAAGGAGGCGGCCCGTGACAGCCTGCGTGTCAGTGTCTGAGCTATGGATGGAATCTTGGGATTTAGGGTGAGAGGACCCTTCCCAGGATGTTATGGAATGTGCTTGCCAAGTTTGGCGTCATTTGAAGATCGTTCACTTAAGGGCTTGATCCCGAAGGCTATATCTCGATCCACGAGTATGGGAATGAGATGAAACTTCATTGAGGAGTGAAGGAAGTCAAAAGAAAGAGTTAGGAACAGATGGCGCCTCATTTGGAGTTCCGAAGAGTGAGAAAGGCCAAGTCCGATTCTCTAGAAAAATGATGTCCAGTCCTAGAACTTGGGTTGTTCTTTTTAAAGCATATATAAGGGGGGCAGAGGTGTCTACAACTCAGCCAGCCTCCCCCGTGCGTGCTGTCGGCCAGTCGCACTAAGTGAGCAACCTTGAGGGAGGACCTCAGGGGCCTGCCTAGGCATCTCATAGGAGTGTCCTAGGTATCCATACGAGTTAGGGGACTCTATGGACGGCGCCGTGCCTGCAGGCCCGCGTTGGGCGCGCAACGAGTGCCAGAGGCTTGACGTAGGAACTGATTATGCCCCGCGGGCTATCTTTATGGATGTTAAAGACCTCCGTGCTGATTGAGTACTCGAGGCACCACACAAGAGCCTCGTGTATTGACTTGTGAGCTTGGCCTGGGTTCAGCCTTGCAAGCAAGGGTCCGTTGGCCTAGTTGTGCAGTCGTGGGGTGACGCTGCACTACGAGGGATAGAAGTATGTTACGAGGGCTATGTTTTCCAATGCCATGGAACAACCATAGGTACATAGAAGAGGACTGCACCTGACGAAGGCTAAGGATTGGAAGTTGCCCTACTCGGGCACGACACAAGGCAAGTGTTAAGCTTGAGGAGAGGACTGTGCGCGCAGGAGCGACGCACAGTGCCAGGATATGGACATGCATGTCCGTAGCCAACCTAAGGGGTGTCCATAGACGAGACCCAGCATATGAAATGTGCCACGAGGGGATGCTAGCAAGAGAAGGTTGAAGCCTTGACATCAAACGGGCGCCACAAGGAACGCTAAGCCTCTGAGGCAAAGCTTCATCATAGGCATGGGGTCGTTCCAAGAAAACCTGGGATAAGGAAAGGCTGGCTTGTAGTCAGGTGGGACTACGGGCGCCGCAAGGGCTATTTGTGTGCCGCTGCCGCTTAGGAGGAGTCGGCCCGTGACAGTTCTTTTGAGTTTTTTGCATGGAATGAGTGAATGTATGTTGTCAACCCGAGGACACGTGCATTGGTACATCGACGGATGGTGATGTGGTGCGCGACCCATGGTGAAGTGGTGCAAACCGGATGGTCCCGTGCCATGCCATGTGTTAGCCCCGTGCATTGCCTTGCCCTTGCCTTGTCATGACCATGCCTATGCCCCATGGTCTTGCTATGTCTTTATACCTAAGCCACACGCCATAGTGCCGCACCCCATGTCTTGCCCGCACACGCCAGCGCCCATGACGGGCAGTGTGGCCACACGCCTACGCCCATGTCGGCCAATCTGGCTTCATGCCCACGCCCGTGTCGGCCAATCTGGCCATACGCCCATGAGCGTGTCGGGCAGTCTGGCCACATGCCCATACTGGTGTCGGGCAGCCTGGCCGCTACATGATCCTAAAACCGTCATAGCGTCATGCAAGGGTCCATCATGTAAATCCCTTAACACGCCCATCCCATGTTTGATCAACTAAGCCGAGGGGCTATGTCGCTGGACGTGGCCTAGTGTCCTTGGGTGCTGGCCGATGTCGCTGGGCAGTGGCCTAAGCCACTGTCCATTGGGGAATGCCGATGGGCGGTGACCTCTGTGCGTTGGGCTATGTCCTTTGGGCAGTGGTCTAAGCCACTGTCCGTTGGGGTATGTCGACAGACGGTGACCTTTATGCGTTGGGCTATGTCGCTGCGCAGTGGCCTATGCCACTGTACCCTTGGGCTATGTCGCTAGACGGTGGCCACTGTGCGTTGGGCTATGTGGCTGAGCAGTGGCCTATGCAACTGTGCGTTGGGCTATGTCGCTGGGCAAAGGCTTATGCCACTGTTCGTTGGCCTATGTCGCTGGGCGATGGCCACTGTGCGTTGGGCTATATCGCTGGGCAGTGGCCTATGCCACCTGTCACGGGCTGCCTCCTTCATAGTGTCAGTGGTACACTAATGGCCCGTGCGGCTCCCGTAGTCCAGGCGGACTACGAGCCAGCCTAGTGATAGTCGCAGGACTCATGGCACGACCTTGTGCCCGTGGCTTTGGAGGCTTAGCTTCAGCGGCGCCACTGGGTCGATGTCAAGGCCTTGGCCTTGCCTTGCTAGTATGCCCCTGTGGCATGTTTCATATGTTGTGTCTTTGCCTGCACACACACCTGGGGTGTCTTTGCCTGCACACACACCTGGGGTTGGCTACGGACATGACAGTCCCTCGCCTGTTGCTGAGCGTCGCTGGTGCGCGCACAGTCCAATCCTCAGGCTTGACACTGGTCTGGTGCCTGTGCACCTGACCAGTGCGACACTCGAGTACAGTGTTGCTGGGTCGATGTCAAGGCCTTAGACTTGCCTTGCTTGTATGCCCCTGTGGCATGTTTCATATGTTGGGTCTTTGCCTGCACACACACCTGGGGTCGGCTATGGACATGATAGTCCCTCGCCTGGTGCTGAGCGTCGCTGGCGCGCGCACAGTCCAATCCTCAAGCTTGACACTGGCCTGGTGCCGGTGCACCTGGCTGGTGCGACGCCCGAGTAGGGAAACTGCTGAATCCTTGGCCTGTGTCATGTGCGTCATGTTACGGGCTCCTTCATTGTGCCTTAGCGCCCGTAACCCCGCACGCCCCGAGCGGGCCAAACGAGTGCCAGCGCGCAGGCAGTGCCAGCCCACAGGCACCAGCCGCACAGGCAGTGCCAGCCCACAGGCAGTGTCAGCCCCGCAGGCAGTGTCAGCCGTGCGGGCGACGTGCACCAACATGGGTGCCGACGGACGGGTGCCCACAATCATCATAGATATGTTCCATTGCATATCTTAAGTGTAGCAAGGAAGTTTAGCAAGGATCTGAGATGATCCCACGGGTCGTCGACGCACGACCCCCGTGCGAGCCTGAGTGTCAGTCCCGAGCGTTTTCGAGCTATGGATGGAATCTTGGGATTTCGGGTGAGCACACCCTTCCTAGGATGTTATTGAATGTGCTTACCAATTTTGGCGTCACTTGAACATCATTTACCTAAGGGCTTGACTTAGCCAAGGAGCAGTGTCAGTGTCAAAGCTCCCTAAGGCCATATCTCGTTCCACGAGCATGGGGATGAGATGAAACTTCATGGAGGAGTGAAGGAAGTCAAGAGAAAGAGTTAGGAACAGACGGCGCCTCATTTGGAGTTCGAATCATTGAGAAAGGCCAATTGTGATTCTCGGGCAGAATCATGTCCAGTGCTAAAACTTGGGCTTTTCTTTTTTAAAGCATATATAAGGGGGGCACAGGTGTCTCAGCTCAGCCAGCCTCCCCCGTGCGTGCCACCATCAAGCCGCACCAAGTGAGCAACCTTGGGGGCCAACCTCAAGGGCCTGCCTAGGCATCCCCAAAGGGTCCTAGGTACCCATACGAGTTACGCAACTCTATGGGCGGCGCTCGGCCACAGGCCAGCGTTGGGCGCCCAACGAGGGCCGGAGGCTTGACATATGGACCGACTATGCCCTGCGGGCTATCCTTGAGAATAAGAAAGCCCTCCGTGCCGATTGAACACTCGAGGCACCCCTCCTAAGAGCCTCGTGTGTTGACTTGTGAGCTTGGCTCAGGTTCAGCCTAGCGAGCAAGGGTCCGTTGGCCTAGACGTGCAGCCATAGGGCGACGCTGCACCATGCAAGATGGGAGTATGCCTCGAGGGCCACATTTAGCGAAGCCTCATCATAGGCATACTACAAAGGACACACGTGACACAGGCCAAGGATTCAGGAGTTGCCCTACTCGGGCGTCGCACCAGCCAGGTGCACCGGCACCAGGCCAGTGTCAAGCTTGAGGATTGGACTGTGCGCGCACCAGCGACGCTCAGCACCAGGCGAGGGACTGCCATGTCCATAGCCGACCCCAGGTGTGTGTGCAGGCAAAGACCCAACATATGAAACATGCCACAGGGGCATACAAGCAAGGCAAGGCCAAGGCCTTGACATCGACCCAGCGGCACTGCTGACGCTAAGCCTCCAATGCCATGGGCACAAGGTCGTGCCATGAGTCCTGGGACTATCATTAGGCTGGCTCGTAGTCCGCCTGGACTACGGGCGCCGCACGGGCCATTAGTGTACCGCTGACACTATAAAGGAGGCGGCCCGTGACAGTTGGTATCAGAGCACAGAGATCATATCATCAGTGCATTATTGAATGTCAGTGCAGAGTTCCTATCAAGGAAGGAAGCGATGTTCTTAATGCCAATCAAGTCAGCGAACCAGATGCCACTGACTAAAAAGGATTGGTTGTATTCAGTTTCCGCTAAAATTTTCTTCATCAACCATGAACCACATTTTTCATAATCATGTCATGCCACAACCGTTGTTTCCGCCATCGGTTGCATAGGGTGATTTCAGGTTGAAACATTTGAATCCATCGACGTACTTTCAAGGATGGCTCTCACACAAGAAGCACCAACCTCAGAGGGATTCTATTGAGACGCGTCTGGTCAACAGGCAGCACCATTGGGCTATGCTACTGGGGATATGTCCACAATCCATCAGTGTTATAAACACCCTGTTGGCAGTCGGTTAGCAGCTTTATTCAGCGAATCATGGACTCGCTAAATCATCAGAAGGTAGAGATGGTGAGTGCATCAAAACTTGCCAGTCAAGGTCTCTGGTCCATGTACACAACAGCTGCATCTTTTCGAGTATCCTCCCTGAAGGGTAGACCCCAAGCATTGCCTGAAGGCACACAATTGCGGGAATTATTACATTGGACGTCTAGCCATCATAAAGGTCGCAAGCAATAGAAGGCGAGTTCCTCAACAACCATGTCTACATCCAGTGGGCTTATACTTCCCAAAGCAAGGGGCAAGTTCTAGCGTGCGATCATCAAGGCTACGTGTTACGAGAGGCGAGCTACCGCCAATAATCTACCATCATACCTATCATCATGGAGGGAGAGCAATCTCCAGTTTTGAGCTCTAGCCATTGGGTGATACCGAGCTAGAGCGAGGCGCGCCAATGAGCCGCGACAACGTAAGGAAGGACCTGTGAGCAGGCTTCTTTGCGGGGAGTTCATATGTCACAATCAGCAGGTGGAACCATCCACCACATTTGTAATGGAATGCCAAACCAGTTAAATGGGGAGGCAGAATCAGGAAGCAGCCGACCTACCACGTAGGGAGGCAATGTCATTAAAGAGCCGAACCACTGAACGTGGGGAGGCCCATGTCGCATACTTGTGTTGTTAAGCCAGCACACGAAACAACACCAAAATCAGGCTGATCGCATGGCGATAAAATCATCGATCCATGACGCGTGGGTTAGGCATTTCATCATACTGAATCACCGAGGTGAGGAGGCAAAGATCAAGGTTAAACATAAGAGTGGGGAATAGTTAAGCTCCAAGTTCGAGAATGTGATCTATACAAAGGGATACCGAACAACCAGGACGGTAACACAGGTACCCACCTCTGGAGAATCAGGCATCAAGCATGGGAGGATCAATTTGAGAACAAAGACCTAGGGTCACACATGTATGAAGCTATCTCCCTTCGAGCAGAAAAATCAAGTACCCACCAGGTGTGAGTTCTAAGAGTTCTTCTCAGTACCACATGGTACCAAGCATAACAGTTACCGAAGATGCCATGGTGCAGCATGGTCTTCCAGAGGCCATATTCGTTGCAGCTTGGGTTAGAGTTGAACTTCAAGCAACCACCAATGCCAGGGAATAAACAACGTCATGTCAGTCGCAATTTGCCACCCGGGCATCGGCTCAAATTGCAAGTCACTCTGAGTCATCACATTGGTACTTGACCTTGCTTATACACCCACCAAGGCGAGTTGCCCAAAAGAGAAAAGGGGCCCTTAACAGCATGGTTGGCGAGAGAGCCACAACCAGGGATGCCCACAATAGCCATCAGGCTATCATCACGATATTGGCGCCACAACAAGGGATGCCCACAATAGCCATCAGGCTATCATCACGATATTGGTGCCACACCAAGGGATGCGCACACGATATGGGTGCCATACCAAGGGATGCGCTTATGAATCATCAGATCATCAGCAGACATATGGTCATCAGGTCATAGGTAAACATGCCGTTCTCACATCATGGACCAGCAGGTCGTCTTCACATCATCGGCCATAAGGCCGTCCTCACATCATCGGCCATCAGGCCGCCATCATCTTTCATCGCCCACCAAGGGCGCCATGCTAGCGTGTCGCCGAGAGATGAGGACATCTTGGAACATCGACATCAGCACTTCAGTACTGCCGCCACCCATGTGGGGGAGTACTCATCCATTGCGACAGCATTGGGTCCATGCATTTCCAATTGGAGAAAAATCTTCCACAAGCAAAGCAAAGAGACCGCACCATACATAGTGAGGGTTGCGTGTGCCACACCAGGGTGTGCCAATCCTAAACCGGGCCAAAGATACAAAGGGAGCAGTACATCAACTGGCTGTAAACTAAGTGCCTTAGTCGGGCAATGAGTCTCAGATGTGAACTACCAGTCGGAAGCAGACCTCCAAAACGGATTTGCCATTTGCTACAATCATCATGTGGCAAGCAAGAATGCCACCACTCAAAGTTAGGCCACCAGAGGGTGCATCAGTTGCCGTGAGGATCATGGCGTGGTTGACAACGAGGTCACCACGAAGTTAGCCACCAAAGGGTGCAAGCGCGGAGGCGCTTTCCAAGTGAACACCGGGAGGTGAAGTGCAGAGGCACGCTTGGAGGAAACTTGGGGGAGCAGTGCACGGGCACGACTCCATTTTCAAGAAGAACACACATGGGTTGCCAACCCACAGGAATTGGGGCCGCGATGTAAAACCCCGAGGGATCAAACTCCGGGTTGTCGTTGGCGTTATGAGGCATCGAGGACGATGCCTAGCTTGAGTGGGGGAGAATTGACCAAGGAAAATTATTTTCTCCTAGTCTTCCTACTAAATGGAAGGTCCTTTACAACGTGGTATAATTGTTTCGGGAGATAGGCCATCCGTTTCGTCGTTTCCGCATTCTAGCCAAGTGAAGAAGTTGAAGAGGAAAGGTAAGATTTAATCCCCTTTTATATGTTGTGAAGGGTTTACTTGTGTTGTGGTGTGTGGAAGTAAATGAAATTCATGAAATATATATGTATGGTGTGTTTGGCCGTGCATGAGTGTGTATGTAAGGTTGTGTTGGAGTAATGAATCAATGGTACTCAACATGTTTGTGTGTTGTGGTAATATGTAGAAAATGAATGGAATTCATGGAATGATGAATAATGAGGAATGGCCGTGTAGGGGCTGCTTGGTATGCAAGAAATGAATCAATGTTTCTTATTATTTTAGTCGTCGTTGCTAAGAATTATGTGATGAAAATGGAAATTATGAAATCATCCATGTTGGAGTGTAGTTGTATATACATGGTGTTGGCCGAATGGAGTAGGTGTTGGGTAGAAATGATGAATTAATTTTATTTTAGTAGTTTGATTGTTATGTTGTTGTTATATTGTATAGAGATGGATGAAAATGCATGAAGACATGTAAGGAGTGATTATGGTTGAAATAGGTGTTTTGGTAAGTTAGTGTAAATTGATGTAATTTGATATTCTAGTCGTTGTCGATATGGATCATGTAATGTGTAGTGAAGGTTGTTGTTGAAGTTAATGCGTACGAATGATCATGAAATACATGGTTGTGTGGAATTGGAAGGTTTCGGGTAAAGTAAGATGTTGATTGAGTTGTTGAAAGATTATGTGAATTAAATTGAATTGAATTGAATTGAATTGAATATGAATGGAATGTTGTTAGTAAGATTGTTGGCATTGTTGTTGGTTTGGCCGAGTTGAATTCTCGGATTGTTGTTAATGGATAAATTGGGCCGAGCCATATTCTCGGGGTGGTATATTTATAGGGGAGATGCTGCCGAAATTTCGGCAGACCATAAGTGAATGTACTTGAAAGGTTAAGACAAGTATATGTCGATGAATCTAACGATAGTGTCGATCTTCTTGAATGTAGACTAACAAGTTGGACGAATAAGCGTAGCTAGTAAGGCGCGGCGCGCAGTATGTTAAGGCTCGTCCCTTTTCTTTCTATGGCATGAATCATACATTGCGACTTTATGAATGCTCCCATAACGTCCTTGTTTCCAAAAGTTAGAAATTATGATTTCAAAGCATGATTTTCTTCTTAAAAGTTTATAAATGTTTTCAAAAATATTCATTTTTCTCCAAAATCCAAGTTTTACGTTTTTGATAGTTTTTATGACTAAAACGACGACTATGGCTTTATGATGACAATGATGATGCCCGATATGAAGAAACGTCTATGATGAACATGCCAAGGATATGTCTTTACCATGAATACGACGATATGAAATGTTAAGCTATTTTTGGATAATGACTATTTTAAAGGTTTCGTACTTCAAACGCTCATAACTTTCTTATGCCGAACCGGATTGACCCGAAATTTGTTTTGCGTGCCCAAGTGATGACTCGGTATTATATTTCCTTGACGGTCTCACCTTATAATGCTCGTTCCTCCAAGGTGGGACACGATGATCCCGATTATTCCATAATGCGATCGGATGTTACCGACCTTATGTCGCTCCGGTTGATACATGACTTTTCTTGGAATCTCATGCATATTGCTTATACGATAAATATATATGATACGTGATATTGATGAATGTATATGTATATGGGGAATGGGGAAGGGCAACTGTTATATAACCATCCCGATTCGACGCGGATTCAGCCGCACGCCCGACGTGATGGATGCCTCGTTGGGGACGCGGGATATGGGAGAGTAAAAAGCCGTTTTCCGAAAGGTACGGTACAAGAATAAGAAACACCGAATGTGCATTGTATGACATGTTGGGATACTGTGGGGAAGGGGGAGGGAGAGCCGATGTATTCGGCGTCTGTACAGATGATTAAAGGATACCGTTTATCCGAAATGTTCTGTCTCTGCATATGTGAATAAGGAACACCGTTTTTTCGAAAAAGTCTAAGCATACATGGCAATTGCCAAGAAGGCATTCATATGTACAAAGTTACTTCTATCCCATGACAAGTTCTAAATGTCCGAGATGTTATTATTCATACGTTATATCTCTTTACTATGCTACTATTCATGCCTTACATACTCGGACATTGCTCGCATCGACCCCCTTTCTTCTCGGGGCCGCGTTTCATGCCGCGCAGTACATCCAAGCGAGTAGGAGCCATTATAGAAGATGACCCAACAATGTTGGCAAGCTCCATTCGCCCGGAGAGTTGCCGAGTCAGCGTACATGTGCTATGATTTCGATCGCGATTAGAGACTTTGCGAGACAAAGTGTCGTGGGTATAAGATGTCGGTCGTGAGCGGCTCCATAAGCCGTTGTATTGTTGTGCATTGTATTAAAAGTATTACACGTTGCGCTTTTGTTTGATTTGGAAAAGTATGAAAAGCATGTTTGTCTTTCCGGAAAAAAAAAAAAAAAAAACTATCGCTATGTATTTATGATTTGGCTAAAGGCCCAAGATAGCTACGAGTGTTACGATAGTAAGAGGGTTCGCTCGGCCCTAAGTAAGGGTCGGGTGCCCATCACACCCTAGAAGATTGGGGTGTGACAAAGTGGTATCGAATGTGTCGGTCCAAGGGTTGTCTGCAAAGTCGTGTCCGGTAGAGTCCTGTTTATGGGTGTGAAGCCGGCCACATCTATAGACAGGAGGCTGCGGGGCATCTAGGAATGGTTGACCTTCTTTCTGTCATTAGATCGTGCGATAGAACCAAGACATAGGAAATAAGATTCCTTATACTAATCGTGGAATTCCGCAGGCATCCAGTATCGGCGGAAAAAGGGCGAGGGATGACGATATGGAAGTCGAAAGAGGTAAGACCGGACTGATATATTTGTTCTGTTACGTGGAGCGGGGAGCCGACGGGAGATAGTCATGCACGGGCGCAGAGTAAAGTGAATATCGAGAAGAGAAAAAGGGTAAAACGGTAAATGTAAAAGAAAGGACGTATTACGAAAATGTTTCGGAAGCTGTGAGGCCTCGACTGGCTTTAAACCATGTAATAAAGGTCATATGAGAAAGTGGACGCGATTATATCGGCATTAAGGCACCGAATCCCACCAGAGTTTCGAGGTTAAGCGTGCTAAGGTGGGAGGATGGGTGACCCCCCTGGGAAGTATGAAGGAATTCCATAAATTTAAGTATAAGAGACGAATGAGAGATTAAAGTAACCTAAGGAAAACCAGAGTGTATGGAATGGCTAGAAACCTTAAGAGGTTGCGTGAGACGAGGCAGACTAGCTCGGTGAGGAGACAAAAAGTGTATCCTAACCCGGAAAAGTCGGATAGGCTTGAACAATGTTTGAAAGTATTTTGTGGGTTAGTGAATAATGTATATATATATATACATGAATGTGTAGAATATTTTACATATGATTATATTGATAGATATGGGAGTCCCAGCAACCGGCGCTACGGTAAGGAAGGCATTAGTCAAGTGAGGGAATCGAAGCCCAAGTGACAGCGAAAGTGGACGGTATAAGTGCTACAAGGAAAGCTGTCATTATTTTGTTATGGACTAAGGCTGGAGGGTCTAATGTGGTGATAGTTGGGAAGGAAAGAGAGTGTGTTAGTAGAAAACAAAGAGAACAAAGTGTTGAAGGGAGGCGAAAGGTAAGAAACCTCAGTAAAGGAGGCTCCCGAGAGAAATTACCGGCAAAGCGCGAGATTATTTGGGTAAGGACTCAAAGTAGACATGTAAAAAGGAATAGAAAGTGATAAAAGGAAACAGGAAAGGAGTGTACGGGGTTTGAAGACTGATTTTGATAAGCAAGGCGGAAAGAACAGTGACTAAGACAGGGGAATGTGAAGTAAGAAAAAGAGTGATTAAGCCTAGCGACAATGCAATAAGACTTTGACCTTGAAAGATATATGAAGGAGTAAATGAATGGCTATACTAGTATGGTTACCATAGGCGTGGAAGAATCGTTCTGAGAGGGTGATCTAGGAAAGGACGAGATCTATGTGTTAGAAAGGAATAGTTCACGAGCTTTAGGACCCGTATGAAGAAATAGCAAGAGAAGGGAGGTACTCGAAGGCGGTTAGCATATAAGGAGCCCCCAAAAGGGGGGGAGACCATATTATATTAGACCTAAAAAGGAATCGCAACACTATCAAGTACCAGAAAAGGAAATCTATTAGCTTGGAATCAGAGTACAAAAATATGTCGGTGTGTCGCAAGAATACTTGGGAGAAAAGTAGAAACGAAGTAACAATGAGTGTACCAAGAGACGGATATGAGAGTAAGGAAGTAGCCTATAGCCGATCGTTAAGTAAAGACTGCGTACCAAGACATGGCTTTCGCTAAGATGCGGTGACGATCAATAACGGGGAAAGAAATGTCCCGGAAAGGATAGGGATAACAAAGTTGATATGGCGAAGTAGGAAAACATATGACGTGGAGCAAGGACTCATGAAAAGGTCAAGGAGTTTGAGTATAAGAAAAATGAGGCAAAGGATAAGAAACGGGCATAAAGGAAGGAACAACTATAAACGGAACCCTCCCGTAGTACTGTGATGCCCGTAAGATCAATTGAACATTCGAGGACGAATGTTCTAAAGGAGGGGAGGATGTTATAACCCGTACTTCGTACGTGCGGACGTTGGGAGAAGTTAAGGACAAGACTATGTTCTAAAATTATTTTAATGCATTAGTAGGTTATGAGCATTATTTACGGACGTTGGTAGTATGGAAATAATGAGAAAGGTTAAGGGTAAAAAGGAAAATTCGGAAAAGGGTTCATGGAAAATATTGCGGAGGACTAAGGGTAAAATGGGAATTTCATAAGAGTCTTGGAAGTTCATGAAAAATTCATGTTGGCCATGTGACATAAAAATATGTCCACATTTCATTATTTAATGGGGGCTAGTTGTAGATTATAAAAAAAAATTATGGGCCAAAGCTTGCATGAGAAGCTAAAGGATCATTTTTGTCCATTTTCAAGAAATTTCAAGAAAAGAGAAGAAAAATCTAGAAAAGAAAGAAGAGAGGCATGTGACCAAACTTGAGGGACCTAAGCATAAATATGGATAAGTAGTGGAAGACATATGTATATATATGTGGTCATCTTTTTAATTTAAGAGAGCTAGAACAAAAAAAAAAAAAAAAAAGATGAAGAGAGAATATAGTAGTTTCGGCCATGGCTCTCAAAATTGAGCCATGGGAAATTGACCAAGGAAAATTATTTTCTCCTAGTCTTCCTACTAAATGGAAGGTCCTTTACAACGTGGTATAATTGTTTCGGGAGATAGGCCATCCGTTTCGTCGTTTCCGCATTCTAGCCAAGTGAAGAAGTTGAAGAGGAAAGGTAAGATTTAATCCCCTTTTATATGTTGTGAAGGGTTTACTTGTGTTGTGGTGTGTGGAAGTAAATGAAATTCATGAAATATATATGTATGGTGTGTTTGGCCGTGCATGAGTGTGTATGTAAGGTTGTGTTGGAGTAATGAATCAATGGTACTCAACATGTTTGTGTGTTGTGGTAATATGTAGAAAATGAATGGAATTCATGGAATGATGAATAATGAGGAATGGCCGTGTAGGGGCTGCTTGGTATGCAAGAAATGAATCAATGTTTCTTATTATTTTAGTCGTCGTTGCTAAGAATTATGTGATGAAAATGGAAATTATGAAATCATCCATGTTGGTGTGTAGTTGTATATACATGGTGTTGGCCGAATGGAGTAGGTGTTGGGTAGAAATGATGAATTAATTTTATTTTAGTAGTTTGATTGTTATGTTGTTGTTATATTGTATAGAGATGGATGAAAATGCATGAAGACATGTAAGGAGTGATTATGGTTGAAATAGGTGTTTTGGTAAGTTAGTGTAAATTGATGTAATTTGATATTCTAGTCGTTGTCGATATGGATCATGTAATGTGTAGTGAAGGTTGTTGTTGAAGTTAATGCGTACGAATGATCATGAAATACATGGTTGTGTGGAATTGGAAGGTTTCGGGTAAAGTAAGATGTTGATTGAGTTGTTGAAAGATTATGTGAATTAAATTGAATTGAATTGAATTGAATATGAATGGAATGTTGTTAGTAAGATTGTTGGCATTGTTGTTGGTTTGGCCGAGTTGAATTCTCGGATTGTTGTTAATGGATAAATTGGGCCGAGCCATATTCTCGGGGGTGGTATATATTTACGGGGGAGATGCCGCCGAAATTTCGGCACATAAGTGAATGTACTTGAAAGGTTAAGACAAGTATATGTCGATGAATCTAACGATAGTGTCGATCTTCTTGAATGTAGACTAACAAGTTGGACGAATAAGCGTAGCTAGTAAGGCGCGCGTGGTATGTTAAGGCTCGTCCTTTTTCTTTCTATGGCATGAATCATACATTGCGACTTTATGAATGCTCCCATAACGTCCTTGTTTCCAAAAGTTAGAAATTATGATTTCAAAGCATGATTTTCTTCTTAAAAGTTTATAAATGTTTTCAAAAATATTCATTTTTCTCCAAAATCCAAGTTTTACGTTTTTGATAGTTTTTATGACTAAAACGACGACTATGGCTTTATGATGACAATGATGATGCCCGATATGAAGAAACGTCTATGATGAACATGCCAAGGATATGTCTTTACCATGAATACGACGATATGAAATGTTAAGCTATTTTTGGATAATGACTATTTTAAAGGTTCGTACTTCAAACGCTCATAACTTTCTTATCTTGAACCGGATTGACCCGAAATTTGTTTTGCGTGCCCAAGTGATGATCGGTATTATATTTCCTTGACGGTCTCACCTTATAATGCTCGTTCCTCCAAGGTGGGACACGATGATCCCGATTATTCCATAATGCGATCGGATGTTACCGACCTTATGTCGCTCCGGTTGATACATGACTTTTCTTGGAATCTCATGCATATTGCTTATACGATAAATGTATATGATACATGATATTGATGAATGTATATGTATATGGGGAATGGGGAAGGGCAAGCGTTATATAACCCACCGATTCCATCCCGGATTCATCCGGACGCGGGGACGCCGCACGCGACGTTCGTTTACGTGATGTATATATATATGGATATGGGGGAGAGCCGGATACGTACAAGAATAAGAAACACCGAATGTGCATTGTATGACATGTTGGGATACCGTGGGAAGGGGGAGGGAGAGCCGATGTATTCGGCGTCCGTACGATGATTAAAGGATACCGTTTATCCGAAATGTTCGTCTCCGCATATGTGAATAAGGAACACCGTTTTTCGAAAAAGTCTAAGCATACATGGCAATTGCCAAGAAGGCATTCATATGTACAAGTTACTTCTATCCCATGACAAGTTTTAAATGTCTGAGATGTTATTATTCATACGTTATATCTCTTTACTATGCTACTATTCATGCCTTACATACTCAGTACATTGCTCGTACTGACCCCCTCTTCTTCGGGGGCTGCGTTTCATGCCGCGCAGGTACAGCCAAGCGAGTAGGAGCCATTATAGAAGATGACCCAGCAATGTTGGCAAGCTCCATTCGCCCTGGAGGGTTGCCGAGTCAGCGTACATGTGCTATGATTTCGATCGCGCAAGTTAGAGACTTTGCGTACGTTGTCGTGGGTATAAGATGTCGGTCGTGAGCGGCTCCATAAGCCGTTGTATTGTTGTGCATTGTATTAAAAGTATTACACGTTGCGCTTTTTGTTTGATTTGGAAAAGTATGAAAAGCATGTTTGTCTTTCCGGAAAAAAAAAAAAAAAAAAAAACTATCGCTATGTATTTATGATTTGGCTAAAGGCCCAAAAGATAGCTACGAGTGTTACGATAGTAAGAGGGTTCGCTCGGCCTAAGTAAGGGTCGGGTGCCCATCACACCCTAGAAAGACACTACCTTCATTGCGCAGCCTCGCGTGCCCCGAGCGGCCAAACCATGCCCGAGCGGCGCGCCGCACGCACGCGGGCCAAACGAGTGTCAACCGCTCGCATAGATATGTTCCATTGCATATCTTAAGTGTAGCAAGGGTGTCGGATCCGATATGCACGGGGTGTCGGCGCCCCGCATGCAGTGTCAGCCGTGCGGGCGTTGTGCACCATGTCACGGGCCGCCTCCTTTATAGTGTCAGCGGTACACTAATGGCCCGTGCGGCGCCCGTAGTCCAGGCGAACTACGAGCCAGTCTATAATGATAGTCCCAGGACTCATGGCACGACCTTGTGCCTATGGCGTTGGAGGCTTAGCGTCAACAGTGCTGCTGGGTCGATGTCAAGGCCTTGGCCTTGCTTGTATGCCCCTGTGGCATGTTTCATATGTTGGGTCTTTGCCTGCACACACACCTAAGGTCGGCTATGGACATGACAGTCCCTGGCCTGGTGCTGAGCGTCGCTGGGGCGCGCACAGTCCAATCCTCAAGCTTGACACTTGTCGGGTGCCTGTGCACTTAACCGGTGCGACGCCTGAGTAGGGCAATTCTTGAATCCTTGGCCTGTGTCATGAGTGTCCTTTGTGGTATGCCTATGATGAGGCTTTGCTAAATATCCGTCCTTTGACATACTATGCCTTGCATGGTGCGTCCTTTGCCAACGTACACGTCTGGACCGACCTTGCTCGCAGGGTCGAACCCGAGCCAAGCTCACAAGTCAACACACGAGGCTCTAGAGAGAGGTGCCTCGAGTGTTCAATCGGCATGGAGGTTTTCTTATTCTCAAGGATAACCCGCGGGCATGTCGGTCCATACGTGAGCGTGGCCCTCGTTGGGCGCCCATAGGCCATACTATGGCCGAGCGCCGCCCATGAGTTGCGTAACTCGTATGGGTACCTAGGACCCATTGGGGATGCCTAGGCAGGCCCTTGAGGTTGGCCCCCAAGGTTGCTCACTTGGTGCGGCTTGATGGTGGCACGCACGGGGGAGTATGTCTCGAGCCGAGGCCCTTATATATGCTTTAAAAGTAAAAGCCCAAGTTTTAGCACTGGACATGATTCTGCCCGATAATCACAATTGACCTTTCTCAATAATTCGAACTCCAAATGCGGCGCCGTCTATTTCTAACTCTTTCTCTTAAGTTCCTTCACTCCTCCATGAAGTTTCATCTCATTCCCACGCTCGCGGAACGAGATATGGCCAAGGTCGTCGACATTGCTCCGGGCTAGTCAAGCCCTTAGGTAAATGATGTTCAGATGATGCCAAATTTGGTAAGCACATTCAATAGCATCCTAGGAAGGGTGTGTTCACCCGAAATCCCAAGATTCCATCCATAGCTCGGAGGCGGCCCGCTCAAGGTGCGTGCTCGACGACCCGTGGGCTCATCAAGCAAAACTTCCTTGGGATATGCAATGGAACATATCTATGTCCGTGGGCGTCGACGCACCCGTGGGCTGTGTGTGCAAAACTTCTTTGCTACTCTTAGGATATGCAATGGAGCATATCTAAGATAATTGTTGTCACGGGCCGCCTCCTTTATAGTGTCAGCGGTACACTAATGGCCCGTGCGGCGCCCGTAGTCCAGGCGGACTACGAGCCAGCCTAATGATAGTCCCAGGACTCATGGCACGACCTTGTGCCCATGGCATCGAGGCTTGGAGGCTTAGCGTCGGCGGTGTGCCGGGTCGATGTCAAGGCCTTGGCCTTGCCTTGCTTGTATGCCCCCGTGGCATGTTTCATATGTTGGGTCTTTGCCTGCACACACACACTGGGGTCGGCTATGGACATGGCAGTCCCTCGCCTGGTGCTGAGCGTCGCTGGTGCGCGCACAGTCCAATCCTCAAGCTTGACACTGGCCTGGTGCCGGTGCACCTGGCTGGTGCGACGCCCGAGTAAGGCAACTCCTGAATCCTTGGCCTGTGTCATGTGTGTCCTTTGTAGTATGCCTATGATGAGGCTTCGCTAAATGTGGCCCTCGAGGCATACTCCCATCTTGCATGGTGCAGCGTTGCCCTATGGCTGCACGTCTAGGCCAACGGACCCTTGCTCGCTAGGCCCGAACCTGAGCCAAGCTCACAAGTCAACACACGAGGCTCTCAGGAGAGGTGCCTCGAGTGTTCAATCGGCACGGAGGGTTTTCTTATTCTCAAGGATAGCCCGCAGGGCATGGTCGGTCCATACGTCAAGCCTCCGGCCCTCGTTGGGCGCCCAACGCTGGCCTGTGGCCGAGCGCCGCCCATAGAGTTGCGTAACTCGTATGGGTACCTAGGACCCTTTGGGGATGCCTAGGCAGCCCTTGAGGTTGGCCCCCAAGGTTGCTCACTTGGTGCGGCTTGATGGTGGCACGCACGGGGGAGGCTGGCTGAGCTGAGACACCTGTGCCCCCCTTATATATGCTTTAAAAAGAAAAGCCCAAGTTTTAGCACTGGACATGATTCTGCCCGAGAATCACAATTGGCCTTTCTCAATGATTCGAACTCCAAATGAGGCGCCGTCTGTTCCTAACTCTTTCTCTTGACTTCCTTCACTCCTCCATGAAGTTTCATCTCATCCCCATGCTCGTGGAACGAGATATGGCCTTAGGGAGCTTTGACACTGACATCGCTCCTTGGCTAAGTCAAGCCCTTAGGTAAATGATGTTCAAGTGACGCCAAACTTGGTAAGCACATTCAATAACATCCTAGGAAGGGTGTGTTCACCCGAAATCCCAAGATTCCATCCATAGCTCGAAAACGCTCGGGACTGACACTCAGGCTCGCACGGGGGTCGTGCGTCGACGACCCGTGGGCTCATCTCAGATCCTTGCTAAACTTCCTTGCTACACTTAAGATATGCAATGGAACATATCTATGATGATTGTGGGCTCCCGTCCGTCGGCACCCATGTTGGTGCACGTCGCCCGCACGGCCGACACCGCCCGCGGGGGGACACTGCCGTGGGCCGGCACTGCCTGTGCGGCTGGCACTGCCTGTGCGGCTGGTGCCTGTGGGCTGGCACTGCCTGCGCGCTGGCACTCGTTTGGCCCGCTCGGGGCGTGCGGGGTTACGGGCGCTAAGGCACAATGAAGGCAGCCCGTAACATTCTCCCCCACTCAAGCTAGGCATCGTCCTCGATGCCTCATAACGCCAACGACAACCCGGAGTTTGATCCCTCGGGGTTTTACATCGCGGCCCCAAATCCTGTGGGTTGGCAACCCATGTGTGTTCTTCTTGAAAATGGAGTCGTGCCCGTGCACTGCTCCCCCAAGTTTCTTCCAAGCGTGCCTCTGCACTTCACCTCCCGGTGTTCACTTGGAAAGCGCCTCCGCGCTTGCACCCTCTGGTGGCTAACTTCGTGGTGACCTCGTTGTCAACCACGCCATGATCCTCACGGCAACTGATGCACCCTCTGGTGGCCTAACTTTGAGTGGTGGCATTCTTGCTTGCCACATGATGATTGTAGCAAATGGCAAATCTGTTTTGGAGGTCTGCTTCCGACTGGTAGTTTACATCTGAGACTCATTGCCCGACTAAGGCACTTGGTTTACAGCCAGTTGATGTACTGCTCCCTTTGTATCTTTAGCCCGGTTTAGGATTGGCACACCCTGGTGTGGCACACGCAACCCCCACTATGTATGGTGCGGTCTCTTTGCTTTGCTTGTGGAAGATTTTTCTCCAATTGGAAATGCATGGACCCAATGCTGTCGCAATGGGTGAGTACTCCCTCACATGGGTGGCGGCAGTACTGATGTGCTGATGTCGATGTTCCAAGATGTCCTCATCTCTTGGCGACAAGCTAGCAATGGCGCCCTTGGTGGGCGATGAAAGATGATGGCGGCCTGATGGCCGATGATGTGAGGACGACCTGCTGGCCGATGATGTGAAGACGATGTTGGTCCGATGATGCGAGAACCATATGAACGCCGCGATCCGTTTGTCCCTTGGTATGGCACCGATGATCGTGTGCGCATCCCCGATCCGGACTCTATATGCCTGCTGATGATCTGATGATTCATATGCGCATCCCTTGGTATGGCACCAATGTCGTGATGATAGCCTGATGGCTATTGTGGGCATCCCTTGTTGTGGCGCTCTCGCCAACCATGCTGTTAGGGACCCCTTTTCTATTTTGGGCAACTCGCCTTGATGGGTGTGTAAGCAAGGTCAAGTACCAATATGATGACTCAGAGTGACTTGCAATTTGAGCCGATGCCCGGGTGGCAAGTTGTGACTGACATGACGTTGTTTATTCCCTGGCATTGGTGGTTGCTTGAAGTTCAACTCTAACCCAAGCTGCAACGAATATGGCCTCTGGAAGACCATGCTGCACCATGGCATCTTCGGTAACTGTTATGCTTGGTCCCATGTGGTACTGAGAAGAACTCTTAGAACTCACACCTGGTGGGTACTTGATTTTTCTGCTCGAAGGGAGATAGCTTCATACATGCGTGACCCTAGGTCTTTGTTCTCAAATTGATCCTCCCATGCTTGATGCCCGATTCTCCAGTGTGGTACCTGTGTTACCGTCCTGGTTGTTCGGTATCCCTTTGTATAGATCACATTCTCGAACTTGGAGCTTAACTATTCCCCACTCTTATGTTTAACCTTGATCTTTGCCTCCTCACTTCGGTGATTCAGCATGATGAAATGCCTAACCCACGCGTCGTGGATCGATGATTTTATCGCCATGTTTCTCGCCATGCGATCAGCCTGATCTTGGTGTTGTTTCGTGTGTTTGGCTTAACAACACAGGTATGCGACATGGGCCTCCCCACGTTCAGTGGTTCGGCTCTTTAATGACATTGCCTCCCTACGTGGTAGGTCGGCTGCTTCCTGATTCTTCCTCCCCATTTAACTGGTTTGGCATTCCATTACAAATGTGGTGGATGGTTCCACCTGCTGATTGTGACATATGAACTCCCCGCAAAGAAGCCTGCTCACAGGTCCTTCCTTACGTTGTCGCGGCTCATTGGCGCGCCTCGCTCTAGCTCGGTATCACCCAATGGCTAGAGCTCAAAACGGGAGATTGCTCTCCCTCCATGATGATAGGTATGATGGTAGATTATTGGCGGTAGCTCGCCTCTCGTAACACGTAGCCTTGATGATCGCACGCTAGAGCTTGCCCCTTGCTTTGGGAAGTATAAGCCCACTGGATGTAGACATGGTTGTTGAGGAACTCGCCTTCTATTGCTTGCGACCTTTATGATGGCTAGACGTCCAATGTAATAATTCCCGCAATTGTGTGCCCTCAGGCAATGCTTGGGGTCTACCCTTTAGGGAGGATAGTCGAAAAGATGCAGCTATTGTGTACATAGACCAGAGACCTTGACTGGCAAGTTTTGATGCACTCACCGTCTCTACCTTCTGATGATTTAGCGAGTCCATGATTCGCTGAATAAAGTTGCTAACCGACTGCCAACAGAGTGTTTATAACACTGATGGATTGTGGACATATCCCCAGTAGCATAGCCCAATGGTGCTGCCTGTTGACCAGACGCGTCTCAATGGAATCCCTCTGAAATTAGTGCTCATTGTGTGAAAGCCATCCTTGAAAGTGCGTCGATGGAATTCAGATGTTTCAACATGAAATCACCTTATGCAACCGATGGCGGAAACAACGGTTGTGGCATGACATGATTATGAAAAATGTGGTTCATGGCTGATGAAGAAAATTTTAACGGAAACTGAGTACAACCAATCCCCTTTAGTCAGTGGCATCTGGTTTGCTGACTTGATTGGCATTAAGAACATCGCTTCCTGCCTTGATAGGAACTCTGCACTGACATTCAATAATGCACTGATGATATGATCTCTGTGCTCTGATACCAACTGTCACGGGCCGCCTCCTTTATAGTGTCAGCGGTACACTAATGGCCCGTGCGGCGCCCGTAGTCCAGGCGGACTACGAGCCAGCCTAATGATAGTCCCAGGACTCATGGCACGACCTTGTGCCCATGGCATTGGAGGCTTAGCGTCAGCAGTGCCGCTGGGTCGATGTCAAGGCCTTGGCCTTGCCTTGCTTGTATGCCCCTGTGGCATGTTTCATATGTTGGGTCTTTGCCTGCACACACACCTGGGGTCGGCTATGGACATGGCAGTCCCTCGCCTGGTGCTGAGCGTCGCTGGTGCGCGCACAGTCCAATCCTCAAGCTTGACACTGGCCTGGTGCCGGTGCACCTGGCTGGTGCGACGCCCGAGTAAGGCAACTCCTGAATCCTTGGCCTGTGTCATGTGTGTCCTTTGTAGTATGCCTATGATGAGGCTTCGCTAAATGTGGCCCTCGAGGCATACTCCCATCTTGCATGGTGCAGCGTTGCCCTATGGCTGCACGTCTAGGCCAACGGACCCTTGCTCGCTAGGCTGAACCTGAGCCAAGCTCACAAGTCAACACACGAGGCTCTTAGGAGAGGTGCCTCGAGTGTTCAATCGGCACGGAGGGTTTTCTTATTCTCAAGGATAGCCCGCAGGGCATGGTCGGTCCATACGTCAAGCCTCCGGCCCTCGTTGGGCGCCCAACGCTGGCTCGTGGCCGAGCGCCGCCCATAGAGTTGCGTAACTCGTATGGGTACCTAGGACCCTTTGGGGATGCCTAGGCAGCCCTCGAGGTTGGCCCCCAAGGTTGCTCACTTGGTGCGGCTTGATGGTGGCACGCACGGGGGAGGCTGGCTGAGCTGAGACACCTGTGCCCCCCTTATATATGCTTTAAAAAAGAAAAGCCCAAGTTTTAGCACTGGACATGATTCTGCCCGAGAATCACAATTGGCCTTTCTCAATGATTCGAACTCCAAATGAGGCGCCGTCTGTTCCTAACTCTTTCTCTTGACTTCCTTCACTCCTCCATGAAGTTTCATCTCATCCCCATGCTCGTGGAACGAGATATGGCCTTAGGGAGCTTTGACACTGACATCGCTCCTGGCTAAGTCAAGCCCTTAGGTAAATGATGTTCAAGTGACGCCAAACTTGGTAAGCACATTCAATAACATCCTAGGAAGGGTGTGTTCACCCGAAATCCCAAGATTCCATCCATAGCTCGAAAACGCTCGGGACTGACACTCAGTGCTCGCACGGGGTCGCGTGCGTCGACGACCCGTGGGCTCATCTCGCATCCTTGCTAAACTTCCTTGCTACACTTAAGATATGCAATGGAACATATCTATGATGATTGTGGGCTCCCGTCCGTCGGCACCCATGTTGGTGCACGTCGCCCGCACGGCCGACACTGCCGGGCCGGCATCGCTCGCGGGCCGGGGCTGCGTGCGCTGCGCGGGCTGGCCGTGACATTGTGCATCCGCGCTGTGCGGCTGGCACTGTGGCCCGGCTGGTGCGGGGTGGGCTGGCACAATGAAGGCGCGCGCTGGCACTCGTTTGGCCCGCTCGGGGCGTAGGGTTCCTTGAGTGGTGGCATTCTTGCTTGCCTTGCCAAATGATGATTGTAGCAAATGGCAAATCCGTTTTGGAGGTCCGCTTCCGACCGGTAGTTTACATCTCGAGACCATTGCCCGATTAAGGCACTTAGTTTACGACCGCCGATGTCTTGCTCCCTTTGTATCTTTAGCTCGATTTAAGATTGGCACACCCTGATGTGGCACATGCAACCCCCACTATGTATGGTGCGGTCTCTTTGCTTTGCTTGTGGAAGATTTTCCTCCAGTTGGAAATGCATGGACCCAATGCGCCGTCGCAATGGGTGACCTCATACTCCACATGGTGGCGGCAAAGATGTGCCGATGCCGATGTTCCAAGATGTCCTCATCTCTTGGCGACACACGCTAGCAATGGCGCCTTGGCGGGCGATGAAAGATGATGGCGGCTGGCACACGCGATAAAGACGACGGCCCGCTCACGAAGATTTTCTCCGACGATGTGAAGACGACGATGGGTCGATGATGTGAGAACGCATAAGATAGCCGATGACTCGGTCGGCGACACGCCGACGATGTGAGAACGGCATATTGGCCGATGACCGACCATATGTATGTCACCGATATCGATGCATATGTCGCCGATGATCCGATGATTCAATATGCGCAGAACCTATACAATGACCCATATAAGCATCCTGCGTGGCACCAATATCGTGATGATAGCCCGACGGCTTGTGTGGGCTATTGTGGGCATCCCTTGTTGGGCTCTCTCGCCAACCATGCTGTTAGGGACCCCTTTTCTCTTTTTGGGCAACTCACCTTGGTGGGTGTGTAAGCAAGGTTAAGTACCAATCATGACGAGTGGCTTTTGATTTCGAGCCGATGCCCGGTGGCAAATTGCGACCGATAATGACGTTGTTTATTCCCCGGCATTGGTGGTTGCTCGAAGTTCAACTCTAACCCAAGCCGCAACGAATATGGCCTCGGAAGACCATGCCGCACCATGGCATCTTCGGAACTCGTTATGCTTGGTGCCACGTGGTACCGAGAAGAACTCTTAGAACTCACACCCGGTGGGTACTTGATTTTTCTCCGCTCGGGGAGATAGCTTCATACATGCGTGACCTAGGTCTTTGTTCTCAAATTGATCCTCCCATGCTTGATGCCCGATTCTCCAAAGCCGTGGTACCTGTGTTACCGTCCTGGTTGTTCGGTATCCCTTTGTATAGATCACATTCTCGAACTTGGAGCTTAACTATTCCCCACTCTTATGTTTAATGATCTTTGCCTCCTCACTTCGGTGATTCAGCATGATGAAATGCCTAACCCACGCGTCGTGGATCGATGATTTTATCGCCATGTTTCTCGCCATGCGATCAGCCTGATCTTGGTGTTGTTTCGTGTGCTGGCTTAACAACACAGGTATGCGACATGGGCCTCCCCACGTTCAGTGGTTCGGCTCTTTAATGACATTGCCTCCCTACGTGGTAGGTCGGCTGCTTTCGATTCTCGCCTCCCCATTTAACCGGTTTGGCATTCCATTACAAATGTGGTGGATGGTTCCACCGCCGATTGTGACATATGAACTCCCCGCAAAGCCCTGCTCACGTGTTCTTCCTTACGTTGTCGCAGCTCCTTGGCGTGCCACGCTCTAGCTCGGTATCACCCAATGTCTAGAGCTCAAAATTGGAGATTGCTCTCCCTCCATGGTGATAGGTATGATGATAGATTATTGGCGACAGCTCGCCTCTCGTAACACGTAGCCCTGATGATCACAAGCTGGAGCTTGCCCCTTGCTTCAGGCGTATAAGCCCACTGGATGTTGACATGGTTGTTGACGAACTCGCCTTTCATTGCTTGCAATCTTTTTGATGGCTAGGCGTTTAATGTTGTAGTTTTCGCAATTGTGCGCCCTCAGGCAATGCTTGTGGTCCACCCTTCATCGAGGACACTCGAAAAGATGCAGCTGTTTTGTACATCGACAAGAGACCTTGACTGGGCAAGTTTTTGGTGCACTCACCGTCTCTACCTGATGTTTTAGAGAGTCCATGATTCGCTGAATGAAGCTGCTAACCGATCGCCAACGTGGTAGTTTTACAACACTGACGGATGTGGACGCATCCCCAGCAGCATAACCCAATGGTGCTACCTGCTGACCAGATGCGTCTCAATGGAATCCCTCTGAAATTAGTGCTCATTGTGTGAAAGCCATCCTTGAAGGTACGTCGATGAAATTCGGATGCTTCAACATGAAATCACCTTATGCAACCGATGGCGGAAACAACGGTTGTGGCATGACATGATTCTGAAAATGTGGTTCATGGTTGATGAAGAAAATTTTAACGAAAACTGAGTACAACCAACTCTCCTTTAGTCGGTGGCATACGGTTCGCCGACTTGATTGGCATTAAGAACATCGCTTCCTGCCTTGATAGGAACTCTGCACTGACATTCAATAATGCACTAATGATATGATCTTTGTGCTCTGATACCAATTATGGGCACACCAGCAACGCTCAGCACCAGGCGAGGGGCTGTCATGTCCGTAGCCAACCCCAGGTGTGTGTGCAGGCAAAGACCCAACATATGAAACATGCCACAGGGGCATACAAACAAGGCAAGGCCAAGGCCTTGACATCGACCCAGTGGCACCGCTGAAGCTAAGCCTCCAAAGACAAGGGTAAAAGTCGTGCCATGAGTCCTGGGACTATCATTAGGCTGGCTCGTAGTCCGCCTAGACTACGAGCGCCGCACGGGCCATTAGTGTACCGCTGACACAATGAAGGAGGCGGCCCGTGACAATTGACTTGTGAGATTGGCTTGGGTTCAGCCTTGCAAGCAGGGGTCCGTTGGCCTGGACGTGCAGTCGTGGGGTGACGCTGCACTACGAGGGATGGAAGTATGTTGCGAGGGCCATGTTTGCCAATGCCATGGGACAACCATATGCACATAAAAGAGGTCAGCGCATGACGAAGGCCAAGGATTGGAAGTTGCCCTACTCGGGCGCGAGATAAGGCAAGTGTAAAGCTTGAGGATAGGACTGTGCGCGAGGAGCGATGGTCAGTGCCAGGCAAGGGACATGTATGTCCGTAGCCAACCCAAGGGGTGCGCATAGACGAGACCCAGCATATGTAATGCGCCACGAGAGTATGCTAGCAAGACAAGGCTGAATCCTTGACATCAAACGGGCGGCAAGGAACGCTAAGCCTCTGAGGCAAGCTTCATCATAGGCATGGGGTCGTGCCGAGAAAACCTGGGATAAGGAAAGGCTGGCTTGCAGTCAGGTGGGACTATAGGTGCCGCACGGGCTATTTGTGTGCCGCTGCCGCTTAGGAGGAGTCGGCCCATGACAGTCCACATGCTTTGGCAGCGCGCGCCGAACACAGGCCCCAGCGCACGACATCAGATGCCGCGCGCTGCTGCCCATGCCGGCGTCACAAGGCCAAAGCAAGCCCCGCTAGACACGAAAAACCCTCGCCCGCCCGAGCGTCCGAACCCACTGAGGCGAAGAAGGCCCCCCAAGCTGCCTGCACGGGCACAGCCCGCGATGGACCGACGGCGCCTGACGGGTCGCTGGCTTAGCCCCGTGCACGCGGCTCGCCCCGGGAGCCGGCCCCAAGGGCCAGCACGCAGAACTCGCCGCACGACACGAAGGCACCGCCTTGTCCCGTCATTGGCGGACAGCCCCCCATGACCTGTGCCACCGCCAGCCTACTACGGGCGCGCAGCGGGTCGTCGTCTGCGTTTTTCTTGAGAACACGCCGGTGTCGTAGCACGGACTAGCCATGCAATGACGCCATGTGCCCACACTACTACACGCCCCCGCGCCTCGCCCAGCGTCAGTCACCTTGAAGTGCCCTCAACACCTCTACCCCCTTTATATATTCTTTAAAAAAAAAAAAAAACTAAGTGTCAGTAGTAGACATGTTTTTGCCAGAGAATCATACAAAACCCGTACAACCCCAATGTGCACATTCTAGTGTACAACTCATCTAATGTATTCTCAAATGACTTATAGGCATTGCAAATAATAGTTTTCATAAAAAAATATTTTTTTTGAATATTAATTTATTAATTCAAAAAATATATAATAAATAGATAAAATAATAGAAAAATGTACGAAAAATATAAAAACTTTAGAAAAAAATTCCCAATGCATCAAGAAACCTTCAAATACATAATGCACTACAAATTTGTACAAACAATGTTACATATGATATATTAAAATCCAAGAATTGCTAGCCATCGTTGTCTTACGGTCCAGGTCATCCATCCTTTCAACCATCGGCCCCTCGCAGCGGGCACAAGATTTCGTATCCTCTGGTCCCTCGACGATCGCTTCGAGGTCCGCAATGCGTTCCCCTTGAGTCTTCACCATGGCTGGTGACAAAACCCGTCAAAACTTTTTCCTTCGTTTGCTAGCCAATCCAAAACTTGGCTCTGATACCAACTGTTACGCGGCGCCTTCTTGAGATGTTTAGAAGGGCGACGTAAGGCTAAGTAATCCGACTTCCGTGTGATCACTATCCGCCAACCTGAGGTCCCCTCTACACGCTAGACTAGATTGTCGGTGCGGGTGTAGGAAAACCATGTCGTCAACAATTTGCAATGAGAGAATTGAAAACGAAAATGCTTGCTTGTATTAATAAAGAATTGATTACAAAGAGCTGGGGTGTTCGGGGGGAGAGAACACCTTTGCGTAAGATTTGAATGCTTTTTGATTTCACCAACTATATCCCCCCTAATAATGCTTTAAAAAAAAACCCAAGTTACGGAGGTAGACATAAAAAGCTAGAGAATCATACTACAAGAACGGAAGTAAACTACTATATATTTACATCAAAAAGTGACCTAATCAGAGCGGTGTCCATTACAAGAAACTTCGGATCATGGCACTGCCGTGCGCACCGGGGCGCGGGTAGGGTCGGGCGCGCGATGGGCGCTGGCTGACGTGTGCGCGCCCGGGGCGCCGGCGCGCCGTGCGCGCGCCGCCGGTGCCGGTCCGGCGCGCAGCGCCGGGCTGTCGGCGAGCCGGGCGGCCGCCCATCGACCGCGCGCGCGGGCTCGGCATGGGCGCATGGGCGCCGCTGGCCGACGGCGCTTTGGGCACGGGCCGGGGTGGGCACGGTCCACGAGCGACGATGGGGCGACATTAGCATAGGCGTTCTTGTCGTTTGGCGCGACCGAGACCACGGGGTCGTTCATGACGGGGCCGTGGGGGTGCGACCAAGGGGTCATTGGGCATGGCGGTAAAGCCACCCATGACATTCTCCCCCACCTGATTTGGCGACGTCCTCGGAGCCTTCTTTGCAAGATAATCATCAATCAAATCCTGGAAGGCTTTCAAGTCTTTCACCCTTTCCCATGTGTTCTCCTCAGCATCGCATCCTATTCATTTCACCAAGAACTCCTGGTGGTCTTTCAGTGATGCATGAATCACCCGATCATCAAGTATGGCTTCTCTTTGCTCTTTTGCCAGATGATTTGTTTGCTCGAATACCGGGTATTGTGAGCTGGCTCCTTGAGGGATCATCCTTGTCTTCTTGAAAAGGTTTCAATAGGCTGACATGGAAAACTGGATGGATCTTCCACTAAGCTGGGACATCAATTCGGTAAGCCACTTCCCCAATGCGACGATGGGGCGACATTAGCATAGGCGTTCTTGTCGCTTAGTGCGACCGAGACCACGGGGTCGTTCATGACACTGGGGCCATGGGGTGCGACCAAGGGGTCATTGGGCATGGCGGTAAAGCCACCCATGACATTCTCCCCCACCTGATTTGGCGACGTCCTCGGAGCCTTCTTTGCAAGATAATCATCAATCAAATCCTGGAAGGCTTTCAAGTCTTTCACCCTTTCCCATGTGTTCTCCTCGGATCGCATCCTATTCATTTCACCAAGAACTCCCGGTGGTCTTTGATGACGAATCACCCGATCATCAAGTATGGCTTCTACTCTTGCTTTTTGCCCGGATGATTTGTTTGCTCGAATACCGGGTATTGTGAGCTGGCTCCTTGAGGGATCATCCTTGTCTTCTTGAAAAGGTTTCAATAGGCTGACATGGAAAACTGGATGGATCTTCCACTAAGCTGGGACATCAATCCGGTAAGCCACTTCCCCAATGCGTTTCACAATGGACAAAGGTCCAATATATTTTTGCAACAGGCGAGGGTCACTAGTCCCCACAAATAGGTACTGCTTTGGGATTTTCACCATCACTTTGTCACCAACTTGATACTCCACCAAACGACGATTTTGGTCAGCATGTTTCTTCATCCGCTTCTGGTCCTTCTCAAGGTAGCTCCGCACTATCTCTAGGTTCTGCTTCCATTCCTTAGAGAAGCTAGCAGCTCTAGGAGATTTAGACACATTTGGGGCATCAACAGTATGTGGGAGGAGTGGTTGCTGCCCGGTAACAATTTCAAAAGCGCTCTTGTTGGTACTCGAGCTCTTTTGGGCATTGAAACACAACTGAGCAGCATCCAAGAGCTTCACCCAATTCCTCTGAGAACCAGTCACAAAGTGCCGAAGATAGTCCTCCAGCATGCCATTGAACCGTTCCGTCTGGCCGTCAGATTGGGGATGAAAACTCGAACTATAGCTCAACTTGGAACCCATGCATCTGAAGAGCTGGGTCCAAAAATTGCTAGTGAAGCGAGAATCGCGATCACTAACAATATCCCTGGGCAGACCCCAATATTTAACAATGTGAGCAAAGAAGAGTCGAGCCGTCTCTTCCGCTGAAACATATTTAGGGGCCGCAATGAAAGTAGCATATTTGAAAAACCGATCCACCACAACCGATGTTATATCCCGTATTTTGTACATTGGGACAATCCGAGCTAACCATGATAAGTTAAGGACAAGACTATTCCGGGATACGAGGTTGAGACTTTTAATTTCCGATATTGTTCTAAGGCATAAGTTGCTTATGATTTTATTGGCATGGAATATTAAGGAAAAGTTGGGGTTAAAAGTTAATTTTGAAAAGTTAAAATTCATGAACAAAAGGGGCCATGTGGCCGTGTATTATGTGTGGGCCATAGGGCCACATGTGTTAATTATATATGTGTATTAGATGACCAAATTAATCATTTTCATCATCTTCCACCCCTTAGAAAATTCAAGAAACTTGGAGAAATACAAAAGAGGCCATTCGGCCATGGTAAGGAAAAATTGAGGTCCAAAAATAGTGATCAAAAAAATATTTTCTTCTAGGTTTGCAACCAATTGGAAGGTCCTAATTAACGTGGAGTGGTTGTTAGAGTAAGCCCACCATTCGTTTTTAAGTAGAGACACACCTAGCCAAGTTGAAGAACTAAGTGAAAAAGGTAAGGTTCAATCTTCTTCTTTTATATGTTATGGATGGTTTGTATGTTGTAGTATGTAGAAATGAATGAAATTCATGATAATATGGATGTTGATGTTGAACCGTGTATGTTGATACTTGGCCGTGTATATGTGATGTTGTGTAGGAGTGGTGAATTAATTGTATTTAGCATGTTTGGGTGTTGTTGTAGTGTGTGGAAATGGATGAAAATCATGGAATTTGTGTGTTGTGTTGTGGCCGAATATGGGCTGATTTGGTGAAGGCATGTTGAACTAATTTTATGTAGTATTTTGGTTGTTCTTGTTGTGGATTCTATGACGATAACGAAAGTTTAATGATTCATGTTGAAGTTGTATTTGTTGTGGGCTGTTTTGGAAGTTAATATGATGCTAATATAGTTCTTGTATTTATGAGAATAATGTTGTTAACGTGTGGATTGTTGGCGTAGTTCATGAATTTGGAAGAAAGAAATGTGTTGTTGTTGTTCTTATTGCATTTGGAAGTTTTCGGGTGGATTGGAGTTTTGGTTTGGTTGTTTTGAATATTATGCGGATTGTTTGAAGTGTTCTTGAATCGTGTTTGAATGCTCTCGGATTAGTACTTGAACATGTAAGCGTTGATGTTGGTTTGAACGTATATAGTTGAACATAATTGGAATGTTGTCGAAACATGTGGAGAAGAGTTATTAGTGTTATAATGCGTTTTGAATTGATTGTTGATGTTGTTAGAATGATTGTTGGTATTGTTGTTGAAGATTTGGCCGAGTTGAATTCTCGGGGTTGTTGTATTATAGGGAAGTCTTTGCCCAAATTTCTGTAGAATTAAGTGCTAGTTTGGGATTGGAGTTGTAAGTATCTATAGCTAATGTTTGGTATATAACGATATTGTTGTAGATCGTGGGCAGCCCAAGACTTAAGTTTGGATTAGCTTAGGAAGCAGACGAGGTATGTAAAGCTTACTCTTTCTTTCTTTTGGCATGTCGTAGACGTAAAAGTAAGATTTGACACGATATGAGCCTTGGGGAACTCCATTCTTAAGTTATGAGCATGTTTACGATTCTTATTCGCTTCTTGATGCTGACATTCTCAACATGGTCGGACTATGGACCTAAAGTCTTTTGTATGATTGAATTTCAAATGTGCATAAAAAGTTTGTTCTAAAGGATTCTATGTCTAGAAATGTCCGTAACTTTCATAGACGGAACCGGATTGCTTTGATATGCTCACAAATGATTCTATAATGTATAATGCCCGTAACTTTCATGGGCGGGCTCGGATTGGTTTGATACTTGTCCGTGGGCCCCGAGACTTTTCTATATTTGGTTCTAACGGCATTTTGAAAGAACTTAGCATGACTATTGTTTGATAATCGAGTGTTGATTTGTCTACTTATCTATCGAGTCTAAAAGATGATTTATGTGCATATGGTTTCTCACTACTCCGCTCGTGCGTACTGTCGTTACATCTTTCACCGAGTCCCGGGCCGGGTATGTATTCGTGCACAGTTTACTGCATTGTTCATCGAGTCCCTCCCTGGAGGGCCGGGTACAGTATGTGTATGATGATGGCGCCAGCCCACAGGATGGGCCGAGTATGATATACATGATGGAGACAGGATCTCCCCCACCGAGTCCCGAAAGGGCCGGGTACGTTATTCACTGAGTCCCTCACTAGAGGGACGGGTACGGTATATATATGTATGTATGATGACATGATATGATGATGACATGATGATTTGATGATTCTATTTATCGAGTCCCTCACTAGAGGGTCGGGTACGGTAGATATATGATGACGACATGATGATATGATGATTTTAATCACCGAGTCCCTTACTATAGGGTCGGGACACGCTATATATGCATATGTACACGATGATGATTTGCCTAGGTTTCTAAGTCCTATGATGAATTGGATATGACATTGACATGCATGCTTTATGTTTCAAAGGCAAGCCTTGTGGTTTCTGGTTACTGTACTGATTTTCTATACTCCTTACTTCAATACGATTCTGTTTACTGTATTCCATGCTTTACATGCTCGCACATATTCGTCCGACCCCCCTTTCTTCGGGGTCGCGTTTCGTATGCCCGGCAGGGTACGATCGATTTGGTGACCCGCCGCCCTAGGCTACCGATTCGCTACTTTGGAGCGCTCCTTGTCCGGAGCCCATATTTGGTACGGACTTCTTTGTTGTACATGTATATGTTCATTCAGGGGTACGGCGGGGCCCTGTCCCGTCATATGATTCTGTTATTACTCTTAGAGGTCTGTAGACACATGTGTGGGTTATGAATAGTTACTATTCGGCTATGTTTGTGTGATTTATGTGTAACACCCCGTATCTTAGAACTAAGGTTAGACTCATATCATTAGAGTTTTAGCGGAAAAATTGAAGGTTTGAACGTTTTGCGAAAATGGTTGATAGGCCTACTTCGGGCAGTGATAACTCTTTGATTAGTTGAGAATTTAGGAAAGTACCCTCAATGAAAGTTGTAGTACGTAAAAATAGCTTTCTAACGATATAAGGACCAGGCCAATCGAGCAGATCGGAGCAAGGAGATATGATCGTCTCAATATGGCTAATAGTAAGGCATTTAAAAGTCTATAGAATCGGCTAAGTTTTTGATACGTACGCTTCCGGTCGAATTTCGTGAAAGTCCGTTGGAAATTTGAGGAAACTTAAAACATGAAAGTTGTATCCCTTCGAAATAGCTTTTCAACGGTATATTATGGGTCTCAAACAGAGCTGTGTACAAGAAGTTATGCCTATTTTACCGAACGCTGTTCAGAACCGACACCCGTCGCTTGTGCAGGCGCGTGCGGGCGCGTGCGATGGACCCATGCCACACTCTAATCGCACAAAAACCCCTACTCTGAATAATGATCTGAGTATGGTCGTGCGCTGCATGTGCGTTGCGCGACCATCGCATAACAGGGTCAGTTTCGGGTCAAAAGCCGGGTTTTCGCGTTTTAAGCTATATTTAGGACTTGGGGTTTATTTCCCCAGCCTCCCCATTCACGAAAATTCTCTCCAAACTCATAGAGAACAAGTCCCAAACCTCAAGATATTCCAAGAGTTTTCAAGGAAACCCATCTCAAGGTTCAAGAATTCAAGATTTTGGAAATCTTCTTCGAAGCTCAAGTCTTTAATTCAAGTTTTTGAGTGACTAAGGTATGTAGAGTTACTATCTACGTGTGGAAACATCATTGTTTCTTCCCCACGCCTCATAATCCATAAATTATGATTCTCTACTAAAACTAGGGTTTCTATACCATGCTCATGATAACCCTAGGTCCATGTCCATGATTATATTATGTATGAATTGTTATAATTCCATCATTGAGTTCTTAATATTTCTTTATGATTATTGAGAATAATCCGTCCGTAATCCATGAAAACCCATATCTTGTATTCCATGGGTTCTTGCATGCATGTTTTTAAATAAAAATGCTTATTTCATGAATATCCTATACGTCTACAAGTTTTCATGCAATTGTATTTTATAACTATGTTCATACCGTGACTCAAGGTACATACATACTATTTACAAGTTATTTCATGAAACCATGTTTACAAGTTATTTCATGAAACCATGTTTACAAGTTATTTCGTGAAATCATGATTACAAGACAAGTACAAGTTAATTCACGAAAATCATGGGCTTCTTAGCCAATTATATCATGTTCATGTTTTGGGAGTTGCACGAATTACCGAGAAGGCTCGGTATAGCCCGAAACTACGTAGCCACCGTAAGAAGAAAAGGATCGCTCCGCCCGCTAGGACGATACCTTAATTTTACACTGAATGGATCCATCGAGCACGTTACCACCTCATACCCTGGCAAGGTATGGGGGCTCTGCTGGTCCGGCGAGGTACCAGACTCCACGTACCCACGTGGTGATATCATGTTGTCGGTTTATGAAATGCTCTCCCTACTTATCATGTTTTACTTATGTTATGTATATATGTACTCATGCTCATGTTCATATCCAGGTTTTCAGTTTCAGTTCTTATCATGTTATTTCATGTCCCACGTTATTTCATTCGGTTGCTTTACATACCAAGACATTCAATGTGCCGACGTCCCCTTTATTTGCCGGGGCCTGCATTTCACGATGCAGGTACTGATATACAGGACGACATATCTGCTCAGTAGGACAGCATTCGTATCAGCTTATTGGTGAGCCCCATCTCATTCGGGGTTTAGTCAACTTGTGTTTTATGATTAGTTATGCATCTAAGGTATCCGGGGGCCTTGTCCCGGTAAGTATGTTTTCCGGTCGACTCATGATAGAGGTTTCATAAACTAGACAAGTCGTTATGTTATGTCGGACATTCGTAGTCGTATAGCCATTTTGGCTCATTCATGTTATTTCCGCACTCATGTTTAAACAAGTATTTTTATTAAGTATTATGACTTACTACGTTTTATAAAGGCTCATCATGCATTCACGTTATATTCCGCTCATATATGCCTCATGATGATTCAGCAAGCCATGTAGTTCGCTCGGTCACATGCAGTATCGCACCGAGTGCCGTGTTTCGCCCAGGCCATGGTTCGGGGCGTGACATTATGTTTGGGTGGTCCCATCCGCAATGGCGCCCTTGTCGAGTCGCGCGTATATATATATATATATATATATATATATATGTTTTTTTGAGATGTCGTGGTTATTGTGATAGCCTTGCCGCATACGCGATATGTATACATATGTTTGTATGCGACAGTTTGAGATGAAGACTGACCTGTGTATGTACATAAGTTTTTTGTATGCCGATTATGGTTAATAGGTGTATGGGTGTCCAGCTCAGGCACTAGTCATGGCCCACGGGGTTGGGTCGTGACAACCAGAGTGGTGGTCAGATCTCCGACCTTGGGCAAGCCAGTGATAAAATCTAGTGAGAAACTTTCCCAAGGCCTCGTTGGGACAGCTAGAGGCTGCAGCAGACCCGCCTGGGTCAAGCGATCGGACTTGTCCTTCTGACACACTAAGCAAGTTCTCACATACTGAGCGACATCATCTGCTATCTGGGGCCAATAATATGCACGACGCAGCAGCGCCATGGTCCTCTCCTCTCCCGGATGGCCTGCACAAAGAGTATCGTGGCATTCCTTCAGAAGGGTCCTCCGCAAGTCCCCTCCTTTAGGCACATAGAGACGGTTTCCTTTGACTCTGAGAAACCCATCCTCCATATAAAACTGGCAAGTTTTTCCCTGCTCTGTGAGGCTAATCAAGTGTTGAGCCGCAAGGTTTTTAGGGAGCCACTCCCTTATCAAATCTTTTATCGGGGTGGATACTTCGCTTCCCCTAAGGGCGGCGAGTAAACACACTGACGCTAAGTCAGCCCTTTGACTCTGAGCTTCAGCAACCTGGTGGGTCTTCCCGCTTTTGTACTCCAAGTTAAAATTAAACTCTGCGAGAAGTTCCTGCCATCTGGCCTGTCGCCCGTTCAGCTTTAGCTGGGTCATGAAATAACTGACAGCCGTGTTGTCCGTCTTCACAACGAACGGGGTCCCTAACAAGTAATGCCTCCAAAGGCGTAGATAATGGACGACAGCCAATAGCTCTTTCTCGTGGGCAGCATAGCGACGCTCTGTATCCTTTAGTTTTCGGCTCTCATAAGCAACCGGGTGCCCATCTTGCAACAGCACCCCACCCAAGGCGAAGTCTGAGGCATCAGTCTGTACTTCAAAAGGCCTGGCCAAATCAGGAAGGGCCAGGACTGGGCTACTAGACATAGCCCTCTTCAGCAAATCAAAGGCCTCCTGGCGCCTGGGAGACCAATCCCATGGCGTGACCTTCTTCAAAAGTTATGTCAACGGCATAGCAATAAGTGAGTAACCTTTTACGAATCGGCGATAGAAATTGCACAAACCAAGGAATGACCTCAAGCCATGAATATCCTTGGGCGGCGGCCAGGCCGCAATCGCCTGAATTTTCTACTGGTCCATCTTGATCCGCCCCTCTTCAATGACGTGACCAAGAAAGTCAATCTGCTTCTGGGCAAAGGAGCACTTAAACAGCTTCACATACAATTCGTGCTCCCTTAGCCGAGTTAACACTAGATTACAATATCGTCCAGGTAGACCACCATAAATTCATCAATATATTCGCGAACTACCTGGTTCATCAAAGTGCAAAATGTGGCAGGAGCATTCGTCAAGCCAAATGTCATGACCAAGAAGTCAAACGACCCATATCGTGTCATGCAGGTCATTTTCTGCTCATCACCTTCGGCAATCCTCACTTGCCAATACCCTGTCTTAAGATCAATTTTTGTGAACACCGTTGCACCACCCAATCTGTCAAATAGATCAGCCATCAGCGGGATAGGGTACTTGTTCTTCACTGTGATCTTGTTTAGGGCTCGATAATCAACACAGAGCCTTAAGGTACCATCATGCTTCTTTTGGAACAACACTGGTGAACCATATGGATATTTTGATGGCACTATAATCCCTGAGTCCAACATTTCCGTCAATTGCCTCCGAAGCTCGGTGAGCTCGGGTTGTGACATTCTGTAAGGTGCACGAGCAGGTGGCTTCGCACCCGGCACCAGCTCGATCTCATGATCCACATTCCTCCTTAGCGGCAAGCGCTTTGGCAGCTCATGTGGCATTACGTCTTCGAACTCCTTCAAGAGCTTCCTCACGGCCATAGGCATTGGGCCAGAAGAACGCTCCACCTCCTCATTACACAAGGTAGCCAAAAACGTGTGTTCTTGTCTCTTGACCCCCTTGTTCAGTTGAAATGCTGAGATGTTCCCGTCCTTCATCTTCCCTGGTAGTGCAGGGATGAGGCAAGTCTTGGCCCCATTTATTCCCAACACCAACAGTGCATCCGCAAATGGAAATGGGATGACATAATTTTCCCTCATAAATTTCAATCCCAGTATCAGCTTGAAATCGTCCATGATGACAATGGACATATTCATCTTGCCTTCTAGAGAACTCAACTTGAACGGCACTTCCTTTGATGCTCCCCCAACTAGAATAGCTGGAGAGTTGATTGCCTTGACACGACCCCGGCCTTTCTCCACAACGAGACCAAAATGCTCCACCTCAGTGGAAGCTAGATAGTTGTGGGTGGCACCTGTGTCCACCATGCCCCTAACGGGCTTACCATTCACTCGCATATCAACGAACATCAAGGTTTTGCTTTTGCTAACATAGCGTTGGAGCCTCTCTTTTGGGGCCTTCTTTGTGGCAGCAGGAGTAGGATCTTTCTTCTTTCGAAGGCTAGCACTAGGCTCGCCCTCCTCATGACATATAGAATTGAGAAATTGAGTGAAGGCACCCATGGGTTCCTCAATTTCCTCTATTTCTTCGATCTCCTCCTCTGCCTGACTCTGCTGGGCAGCATTCAACTTTCTAATCCGAGGACAGTCAGCCCTCATGTGCGGTCCACCGCACTCGAAACATCTGCCTTTTGGAACGTAGGACGTTTTCCCATGATTTTTATTTGGAGACGCAACACTGGCACTGCTAGACGAGGAAGTCCTAGAATAGTTGGACCCTCGGTCTCCCCCACTTCTACTAGGACCACCCCTGCTATTGTTGTTATAGTTGTTGTGTTGGCCTCCTCTTATATTCCCACCTCAAGGAAGTTGTTGTGGCTTGTCCTTTCGAGGCTCCACCTGACAGTCGACAAGGCACTCAGCAGCTTGCATGGCCCTTGTCACTGTGTCCACCCGTTGCCTTTGCAATTCTGCACGGGCATAAGGCTTTAGTCCTTCCATGAAGGTGAAAAGCTAGTCTTTCTCGCTCATGTCTCGAATATTCAGCATGAGTACAGAATACTCACGCACATCATCCCTAGCGACTTGGTCAACCAGCGCGCCCTCCCCGAGCTTTACGTGCGCGTGTACTCAACATTTTCTGGAAAGAATTGCAAGCGGATAGCCGCCTTTAGTTCCTCCCATGTCGTCAGATTCTCTTCCCCGGCCCTGATGGCTTCAAACTTTACCCGCCACCAAAGCTTAGCATCGCCTTGCAAATACATAGTAGCAGTTGCTACCTTCTTTGGTTCCTCCAACTCCCCCACGGCCTCAAAGTATTGTTCAACGTCAAAAATGAAATTTTCAACTTCCTTGGCATTTCGAGCACCGTGGTAGGCCTTTGGCTCCGGTATCTTGATTTTCTGGGGCATAGGCGCATGATTTCCAGCGCCCCCACCCTGATTTCCTCCTCCTCGGAGCACTCCATTTAGGGCCGCTTGAAAGATATTAAGCTGGCCCGTCAACTGATCAATAGTTTGTTGCATTGCAGCTATGTTAGCTGCATCCTCAGCCCTTCCTTGTCGTAACTCCTCCACAATGAGTCATGTTCCCTCAAAATCACGACTCATGTGCACGATGTCGTTGCTAGCCATCGTTGTCTTACGGTCCAGGTCATCCATCCTTTCAACCATACTGGCCCTCAGAGCGGGCACAGTATCATTTAGCTGTCTCAGTCCCTCGACAGCTGCTTCGAGGTCCGTAATACGTTCCCCTTGAGTCCTCACCATGGCTGGTGATAAAACCCGTCAAAACTTTTTCCTTCGTTTGCTAGCCAATCCAAAACTTGGCTCTAATACCAACTGTTACGCGGCGCCTTCTTGAGATGTTTAGAAAGGCGACGTAAAGGCTGGCAATCCGACGTCCGCGTGTGATCACTATCCGCCAACCGAGGTCCCCTCTACACGCTGGGGACTAGATTGTCGGTTGCGCGTGTGAAAACCGTGTCGTCGACAATTTTGCAATGAGAGAATTGAAAACGAAAATGCTTGCTTGTATTAATAGAGAATTGATTATAAGTGAGAGCCGGGGTGTTCGAGGGGGAGAGAACACCTTGCAAAGAAGATTTGAATGCTTTTTTATTTCACCAACTATATCCCCCACTAATAATGCTTTAAAAAAAAAAAAACCCAAGTTACGTGAGTGTATACATAAAAAAGCTAGAGAATCATACCGTTATACCCCCGTTTTCGCAGCATGAGTTTGACATGTACCTCATCATAGTATATGTGGAGTTTTAAGGTGTTTCAAAATCCTAAAAATGAAGTTCGTCGAGTCTAGTTTGTAATGCAACAAACCGTTCATTGATAGGACATCGGAGTAGAGAATTATAGACATTACAAATCAATCGCCGATTTTAAAACGGCCTTTCCCGGGTGCCGCCATAAAGATCACATGCAAGACCGCTTGGCGCATCGTAGCTACGAGAAAACCGACTTCGAAGCTGCTTTTAAGGGACAAAAATCTCATTTTTTTCAGCCAAAAGTTCCAAAACTTTCCAAAAATTCAAGAACAAAAAGGGAGCAAATTTATGTTCTTCAAGTATTTATACCAATTCAAGTGTCCTCTCCAACATGGTATAACTATTGA
>NW_026726884.1:0-37682 GCF_029784015.1 Lycium ferocissimum
TCCATATTTTCATGATTTCTACTCATTTACATATACTACTACACAAACAAACCTTCATAACATGCTTAGAAAGAATGAATTCTTACCTTCCTCTCGGCTTCTTCATTCCACTAACTTGTCCAAACGACAAAACCCATGGTTTATCTTCCGAAATAATTGCACCAAGTTGTAAAGGGACCATGAATTGGTAGGAATTCAACAAGGAAATAATTTTTGGAATCAAAATTTGAAGGGTTGGTTTTCCTTAGCCATGGCCGAATGGCCTTAAGGCTTGCTCTCCAATTTTTTCTTGTTTTCTCCCTCTTGGCTTGTCTTGAATTTTCTAGAAAATTAATGAACCTTTGGTCCCTTATATAATTAAGTTGTCACATGACCTTGCACATGGCTTGGATTTAATTAATTCCAAGCCATGGCCGGCCACCCACCTTGGGTTGGGCTTGGCTCCAAATTTTTTTTTCATTTTCCAAGTCCAAAACCTTAGCCCACATTTTGGTAATTCATGAAACCACTTTTCGAATTTCCAATTTTGCCCTTAGCCTTTTCCAATATTTCCACGTCTAACTTTTCCATAACCAACTTATGAACCAAACAAGATCAATGCATTTCATTGTCCTTAACTTGTCTCGAAAATTCCGAAATTCCCAAAGGTGAAAAATACGGGTGCTTATAACAAAGGTGAACAATGCAAAGGAATGTGCACGAATACGTGTCCCGGCTCGGGACTCGTTGAAAACATATGAGCTTGGCACGAGGAGAGTAGTGAGAAACCATATGCACATAAATCATTTTCAAAGACTCAATGAAGTAATCTAAACGAATCGTCATTTGAAAATCAGGACAAAAGTTACCTCAAATATCTTTCGGACGCCACTCGGAAACATATCAAACATCATGAGCATATCAAAGGACCGTAGGGATCATAGTCATATGTCAAATCAATCCGAGCCCGCCTATGAAAGTTACGGGCATTATACGTTATAGAGTCATTTGCGAACATATCGAAGCGATCCGGTTCCGTCTATGAAAGTTAGGGACATTTTTCAACATAAAATCCTTTTGGAGCAAAACTCTTTATACAACATTTGAAATCCGATCATACAAAAGACATAAAGACCATAGTTCGACTATATTAAGAATGCGAATATCAAGAAGTGAATAAGAGTCGTAGACATGCCTGGATCGTAAGAATAGAGTTTCCCCGAGGCTCGTATCTTAGCTTACATACAACTAAGACATGCCAAAAGAAAGAAAGATTAAGCTTTACATACCTCGTCCACTTCCTAAGCTAATCTGAACTTAAGTCTCGGGCTTCTAACAATCTACAACAACGTCATTAGACGCCAAACATTAGCTATAGTCACTTAGAAATCCAATTCCAAGCTAGCACTTTATCTACAGAAATTTGGGCAGCATTTCCCCTATAAACTCAACATCCCCGAGAATTCAACTCGGCCAAATCTTCAACAACAATATTAACAACCATATTAACAATATCAATAATCAATTTCAAACGCATTCTAACATTAATAACTCCTTTCTACATAATTCGACGACATTCAATTACATTCAATCCAACTACATACTTTCAAGCTAACATTAACGCTCACAAGTTCAAGTACTAATCCGAGATCATTCAATCAAGATTCAAGAACATTTTAAACAATCCGTACAATATTCGAAACAACCCGAACAATACACTACTTCACCCGAAACCTCTCATTTCCAATAGGAACAACAACAACACATTTCCATTTTCCAAATTCATCAACTATACCAATAATCCACATGTTAACAACATTATTCCCATAATTTCAAGAAACTATATTAAGATCACATTAGGTTCCAAAACAGCCCACATGATTTCAACTTTCATTTGGATCATTAAATCTTCATTTTTCATCATAAAATCGACAACAACATCAACCAAAACACTAAATAAAATTTGTTCATCATGCCTACACCAAAACAACATGTACACGGCTACAACTTCCACACCACAATTTCATGAATTTCATTCATTTCCACACTCCACAACATACACAAACCATGCATAACATATGAAAAGGAAGATTAAATCTCACCTTTACCTCTTAGCTTTCCACTTGGCTAGGGTTGGTGAATTGCAAAGATGAATGGATTGCTTGCTCCAATAACCACTCCACGTTATAGAGGACCTTCCAATTAGTTGAAAAGCTAGGAGAAATTATTTTCTTTTGGCCAACACACAAGAACCTCAATCTCGGCCAGCCATGGCCGAGACTCTCTTCCTCTCTTTCTCTTGAATTTTCTAGAGTTTGTGAATGATGAATTGTGCCTTGTGTTGTCATCACTTATGCATATATATATATACATAGCCCCCCACAAATTCAAGATGGACACATGGCCCCCTCATGGCTTAAAACAATTGGCCAAAATATGGGTGGGGCCCACGGCCACTTTTGGCTATTTTATGAAATATTTTTTTTTCCAACTTTTAGCCCCAAGTTTTCATGAAACATTTAACTTTTCATAATTCACTTTTAACCCCAACTTCCTTAATATTCCATACCAATAAAATCATAAGCAACTTGTGCCTTAAAACAATATCGAAGGTTACAAGTCTCTACCTCGTATCCCGAAATAGTCTTGTCCGTAACTTATCATAGTTAACTCGGATTATCCCAATGTACGAAATACGGGATATAACACCAACAATGCCTCACAGGGCCAACATATGTATATATATATCATATCATGTCACAGCCACACAGAGCCCCCAATATCAACAACAGTACGAAAGTGATGAACATACCTCGTATGCCCAACTCAAACTGCACCTGTTACACTTTCTTGTTTACTTTCCCTTTTAATCTTCAACTTGTATTTCAATCTTACTTCAATACCTTACCCGACATATATCCTTCATACCTTTGCTTACGCGTGCTTTGTAACTTCCAATATCGCTAGTCACTTTCTTCCGTCGATGCCATTCTTATCCGCCTGAAATCAAGGTTAGTATAAGGAATCTCATTCCCATGACTTGGCTCCTATGGCACGATCTCGGATGCTAAAAAGAAGAGTAACCACCCTAGATGCCCGTAGCCTCCTTGTTTATAAATGTGTGCGCTTCACACCATAAAACGGACTCTCATCGACACGACTTTGTAGACAACCCTAGGGACGAATCGGCTTTCCGATACCAATTTGTCACACCCCTGACTTTTGATAGGGCATGATGAGCACCCGACCCTTACTTAGGTCGAGCGAACCCATTCGATCCCTCGCGATACCCATAATCTTACCGGACTTTTAAATCGAAATGAACACATAATGTAAGCTCTTTTAAAAACATGCTTTTCGTCCTTCTCAAATCAAGTAAAATCGTAATCATATGAAATCTCGTAACATAATGCATAATGTTACATCTGCCACTTAGCCGCTTTTTTACAAGACCGACATGTTATATACGTGACTCTGTCGCAAAGTCTCTAACATAACTCAAGATACCATAACATAGATACTCGACCTTCTACAAAGACCTTTCGGGAGGAAATGGAGTTTCGCCAATCCCGCCGGAACATCTTCTACGAATATCCTCTACTCATCAATATACACACACGTGGCATGAAACGCGACCGAAGAAAGGGTCGGTCATTTAAATATGTACCGAGTATGCAAGCATAAAATACGTAAAACAAAGTCATGCTTAGAAGTAAGAGATGCAGAGAAAGTAGCATAATAACGAGAATACCAAAATGCTTATTCTTGAAATACCAATCATGCATATTAATATCATATCCAACTTGTTATGGGACTTAGTGACACAATCGACAATCATTCGCATACGTGTATACATATAACGTGTCCCGGCCCTGCAGTGAGACTCGGTAAATAAGATCATATCACCATCATGTATACATATATCGTGTCCGCCCCCTCTGTAGCAGGGACTCGGTGAATAACGTGTCCCTGCCCTCTAGTGAGGGACTCGGTGAATAACGTGTCCCGGCCCTTTAATGAGGGACTCAGTGAAGGAGATCCTGTCTCCATCATATGTACATCATACTCGGCCCATCACTAGGCCGGGCGCCATCATCACATCATCATATATATAACGTGTCCCTACTCTAACGAGGGACTCGGTGAACTGATACAGATACCGTGCACGAAAACATGTCCCGGCCGGGACTCGGTGAAAGATGTAACAATCATACGCACGAGCAGAGTAGTAAGTAACCACATACACATAAATCATCCTTTTAAGACTCAATAGATAAGTAGACAAATCAACGCTCGAGTATCCGAATAATAGTCATACTCAGTACTTTTTGAATATCATTACGAACTATATCAAATAACGTTTCGGGATCATAGTCATGTACCAAACCAATCCGAGACGCCTTTATGAAAGTTCTGTGGGCATTATTCATTAGAGAACATTTTACGAACATATCAAGGCAATCAAGGCTTAAGTTCATGAAAGTTACGGACATTATTCAACATAGAATCCTTTAGGAACAAGAATTCTTTATGCAACATTTACTATCCAATTATATAAAGACACAAGGCCATAGCTCGACTATATTAGGAATGCAAGCATCAAGAAGTGAATAAGAATCATAGACATGCTCGAAACTTAAGAATGGAGTTACTCGTTGCTCGTATCTATATAATACTTACATCTAAGACAAAAGAACGAAAGGGTAAACTTTTACATACCGTTCCACCTCTCTATTAGTTACGCTTATTCGTCCAAGCTCGCAAGTCTACATTTAAGAGGATTTACACAATCATTAGACTCATTATTACATGTTTGTCTTAGTCCTTCAAATAAATTCATTTATAGTACGCCGAAATTTCGGAAAGATCTCCCCCGTTTATATGCCTAGCCCGAAATTCCAATTCAATAACCAACAACATCAACAACAATACCAATAGTAATAACATCATTTCCAACACAACATATGCCATAAAACAGACCCACACACTATTTTCCCATTTTCTCAACCAACCAACTTGCGATACGACTAATTAATAACTTTATTTCGTAAGGAAAGTTTCTAAATTAATACCAACAACATCGATAACAACATCTTCAATATCCTACAAAATAAATACATATATTTTATCCAAATTTCTCTTCAAGCCTAAATTCATAATCCGACAACAACAACAAACGAATTTATCACACTTTTCCCTCCGTTCTAATCCGTTAAAACTCTCGAATAAACTTGTTAACGATGAAAAGGAACTTAATCTTACCTCAAGTGTGCAGCCACCACGTCCAACCTCTTCTTCTTGGTTGATTTTAGCTCAAATTGAAGGCAACGCGGTACGACACTTTTCTTCATGGGTTTTAATTCGTGGCTCGGGATTTTGGTCAAAATTAATTTTCTCTCTAGGCTCTCCTCTCTCTTTTCTCCAGAATTTTCTGGGTGTTTTGGTATGAAAAATGAGGAGAAAAGGCTGAAATTTTCATTTAAAAAGGTGTGGGTAATGGGCACGACCCGGTTGGGCTCGTCCGGCCCACCGACCTTCGCCTTAAAATGTTCATATCTCCTTATTCCGATGTCGCCTGTGAACCCACAACATATGGTTGGAAAGATATTTCAATTATGTACAACTTTCATTCTGGAAGTTTTCCCAAATTCCAAACTGATAATACCGTTTTGGCCCCTCGAAGTCAGATCACCCGAAAACGTTTTCTTAAATCGTCCTTTTGGAGGGCTTACACTCATTTTTGGCTTATGGGTCCTTCTTAGGACTTGCTCAACTTCACATGTACCACCCACATATCTCTTCATATGACCTTTATAAAATCCCGACATGTGGGCCCCACCTTAACTTATGGTTACGAGGGCTATCGTCGAAATTGTTATTTCGATTTACTCCATACGATCTCCAATGTCATATGTACACTCTTACACGCATATAATATAATCTTCATCCCTAATTCTTGTATAACTCCTTTCTCCTTGAGCTCGTATCATGGTTAGCTCGGATTATCCCAACTTTACAAAATACGGGGTATAACAATTTACATACTTGGATATGTCAACCCCGATAGAGTGTAGTTGTCTTGAGTTCCTATCGCATTATTTTATTTTATGATAATAAGATTACACCGCTCCTATACCTTCGCGGTACACCGCTTATCAGGTGGGGATGAACATATACATATGGCATGGGCGCACAACTTCAAGCATGAGATGGTTACCCAAACGCGAGAGCTTATGTGACTAACCTATGATGCAATCATATATATATATATATATATATATATATATATATATATATATATATATATGTGATACATGATATGATGACGTTTATGGTAAGTTAGCATGCATTATGGGGATCTTAAGTGACGATGGTGATTCTGAGTTGTTCCTCAATGGATGTCTCCTTGTTTCATTGATATATTATTATTGTTTATGCCTTACATACTGGAAACGACTTTTAAATTTAACTCCTCTCCTTTTGAACGTTGTGTTACTAGACACGTGGAGGGCATTCATGTGGAATTAACAATATTAGTAGCACACCAAATAACAGGTGCAAAATTTGAGATATTAAAGTACATACTTGGGCACGATGGGGTCCCGTCTATCCTTATGATTTTCTCAAGCAAAAAACTTTCTTCTAACGTGTGGGTAAGTTTGTAAAAATATCGATGTCGGTGCACATTTTTGTATATCACAAAAAAAAAAAAATCACATATAACTATGTATAGCTTTGGGTTTATATATATGTTCAGGTTGAGTACGATGATTAGTCTAATGGGTGGTGCTCGGTAGTCATATATCACTAAATAGTTGTCTTTAATTAGTCGGGTCGTGACAGCTAGTTAGAAGAAAAACAGTTTCAATTATTTTTCAATTCAAAATAAAAAATGCCATCTTTATGGGCCAATGGTAGGAGGTACATTACTACTTAATATAAGAGGGAATCTCTTGCTTTTGTTGTCCTCACAAGCTTTCGGGTGGGGCCTCCTTGGTGAAATTCCAAACTTATCCCAAAGCTTACCTTTTTATTTATCTCCTATGCTTATTGATCTTATCTTAAAAGGATAACTTGGTTGTGAAGATTTGTACAACGAGCTATGTAAATGGTACCTTATACTTGGTCTTATTTTCTATATCACCATTAGCTTCTAAATAAACACATGTACTAGACTAAGGAAATTATTTCTTCGTTTGAAAGTGTTTGTCTGGTTTTTACTTTGATCCTAGAGTTTAAGAAAGTAAATAAACTTTTAATTTTGACCATATTGTTAGCTAAACATATGTAAAATGTACCAAAATGCCATTTAATTTTATGGTCTTAAACATACCATGTGGAAAATTAAAATTAAAGAGTTACTAAAAAGGAAAAGATGAATTCTTTTTTAAACGGACTAAAAAGGAAAGTAAGACAAACAAGTACTTCTTCCTATGTCCTTTTCATCAAAAATAAGGGTTGATCCGTTCGTGCGTAAAATGTTCCAATTGCTGATTTTTTTAATTTTCATTATGGAACCTATTTTCTTCATTTTTAAGAAAATTATTTTCCTACAAAAAAATATTTATCAAAATTTTGACCAGTCAATAATCGAAAAGTTGAGAAAACGTTTTCTGAAAATGTTTTCCGCCATACCGAACTCACCCTCTATTTGTTTTAAACCTCTAAAGTTTTGCTTCTTTAGTGAATATCGAATCTTGTGTTCCTTTGTTTTTGATTAGTCTCCTTCCACACTTCTTTCCTCATAAATAATTTGTTCTTTATAAGTTATTCAATTATGTGAGTGAAAAAATTTAATAATTATAAAGACTTACCAACAAAATAATGATACACGTGCCAAGAGATTAAACTAATTATGCAATAGAAAAATGTAATATAAGTTATATTTTTTTAAAAAAAATTTAAATATCTTGAAATAATATTGAAATAAGGAGGAGGACAGGCGGGGGAATTGAGAAGAAAGATTCAAAATAGAAGGGTACCCCCAACCCCTCAAAATAATCAGACAGCGGACCACTAAAAACGCGGAGCAAATTCATACTCCTTACTACACTCTTATTTTAGCAACCATTACAATTCTCTCTCTCTTTAATTACAGAATGTACCTCTATTAGTTAACATCTACCAATTTATCTCTTCATTTGTTGTTGCTGTTGTAAGAATCTCATCTTTGAGTGAAGAGAAGGTATTATTTTTGCAAATCATGGTAACCCCTTTGCGGTTTTGGGTTCTTGATTAATTAAATTGGTTTTTTACTAGCATCTCAAGTCTCCCAAGTTTGTGTTTCCGATCTAACATTTCATCTTGTGTTTTGGGGTATGTTAATATCCGGGTTTCTTGGAAATGTTGGTAACAACTCCTTTTTGTTTCTTCTGCTTACAACTTATCTCTTACTTTAAAAATACTTGTAGGCCACTATTAAAAACTGCAATTGTTCCTTAAGTACTTTAAAATGGTAAGTTTTTTTATTTGATTATATCGACTTCTTTATGCTCATAATATCCCAATATCGACTTCAATTTCTTATTTTTTTTTTCCTTCTTCAAAAGCCAATCTTGATAAGAATTGGATAGACCTGTATGTTAAGATTTAGGTTTCTTGAAAATTTTGTTGTATTAAATTGGGGGACATGTTTTTACTTGTGTTCTGTTTAAGAAATGACTGATTGGGCTATAAATTTTGAAGTTTCAGTCTGTTTAAGATTCGGTGGAATAAGTTGAACGTCAGTATTAATTGAAGATATTATAAGGTGTAAAAGAATGAAAAAGACGTCCATCTTTGGTTTTGCTTCATTGTCTAACATGTTAATTGATTATAGGCAATGGGGAGAAGTGTGAGCCCAATACTTAGAAGAGAGCTGGAGAATTTGGAGAAGGATGCTGAGAGTAGAAAATTTGCAATGAAAGCATTGAAGTCATATGTGAAAGAGCTTGATTCCAAGGCAATCCCTGTCTTTCTTGCTCAGGTTTCTGAAACCAAAGAATCCAACGCATCATCAGGAGAATACACAATTTCACTCTATGAGGTACTTGCCCGTGTACATGGACCTAAAATTGTTCCTCAGATTGATAACATCATGACCACTATTATCAAGACCCTCACATCCAGTGCCGGATCTTTTGCCCTTCACCAAGCTTGTTCAAAAGTTGTTCCAGCCATTGCGAGGTACAGTATGGACCCAATGACACCTAAGGAAAAGAAAAGATACATTATACACTCCCTCTCAAAGCCCCTTTCAGATTGTCTTCTGGGAAGACAGGAGAGTTTATCTTCTGGAGCTGCTCTCTGCCTAAAGGCTCTGGTGGATTCTGATAATTGGCGCGTTGCTTCAAATGAGATGGTTCATGAGGTTTGTCAAAGAGTTGCCGGGGCTTTGGAGAAGCATACACAAACAAATTCTCATATGGCTCTAGTCACTTCTTTAGCCAAGCACAATAGCTTAATTATGGAAGCTTATGCAAGATTGTTGATACAGTCTGGATTACAAATTCTAAATAGAAGCAGTGGAGAAGGACATTCTCAAAAAAGATTGTCTGCCATTCATATGGTCAACTCTTTGATGAAGTATTTGGATCAAAGAAGCATACATTCTGAGCTTAGAATAGTTATCGAGGAGATGGAAAAATGTCAATCTGACAAGATGCTTTATGTTAGAGGGGCTGCATTTGAAGCATTACAGACTGCAAAGAGAATATGCTCTGCCTCTGAGAAGGGTTCAAAATTTGAGAGAGATGTAGATTCAATGACTGGATCCAACTTTGACAGAAATCTACGTGACCAATCACCTTTAACTGCATCACCAGAATCACGCACAATTAATTCTTTTGTTGACTATGAACCATTTATGGACTCCCCTGTCTCAATCAACCAAGGCCCTTTTGATAGGAGGAGTGTGAACCGAAAGCTTTGGAAGAATGGTGGTGTTGATGTATCTCTTAAGGATGGCATCTTCTCCGAATTCACACATGGAAACTCTGAGCACAATGAGGGTCATACTGGAGATAACACTGCCGGATTTGCTGGATTTTTGCCCCGAAATGGTTTTGTCAGAAGTGCTACTCCTAGTCCTCAGGTAAAACATGTTATCGAGTGTTGTTCTTTGCTCAGTTTATGGTGTTGGAAGTTTAATTTGCTTTATTAATTCTAAAGTCAAAAAAACAAATTTTAGTACAAGTTTGTTGGAACAACAGACAGCACACAGGTCTGACGGCTAATATTTCTAACAGGCAAATAAGTTTGTCATAAATAGTAGGGAGTCTTGTGGAGCTAAAAAACTACCTTGTGTATTTATGAAGAACAAAAGGTTCAACTCGGTTATTTGAGTTGCAAAGGGGAATAAAGAAATTAACAAAATAGATGGGTCCCTCTAGTGCATCTGCCACACAACTAATTAAATAGCAATGCCAATCTTAGAAGTAAAAACTTTGATGTCTATCATTGTTGGATGTATATGATTTTACTAGGATATGAACTGAGGAATTCTGAAATTGTTTTAAGTTAAATAACAAATATGATGGGATTCCGAAACATGAAATGGAACATATAAGTAAAATCCTTGACAAATTGAATTTATGTGCCTCTGTTATGGTGTACTATTTTATGGTTTCCCTAACATGGTTGACATGGCTCTTCTTGTGCTTCAGAGGTCACGTTCTCATGTGAATGTCGAAAGTGTGAAGATCTTTGCAACGCCGAGAAAACTTATTCATCTCCTTCAGGATGCCAATGATGTGAAGTCAGACGTTTCTGAGAGGAAAACCAGAAGGTTTAGGAGTCCATCCTCGTGCAGGTGTGAACAAAGTCCAGCAAAGTCTGAAGTAAATGGCCTCTTCCATCGTAGAGATGGGACAATATCTAATGACGGGAAACACTACCATCTAAACTCGGAATCAGTATCTTCTACAGAAGATGCTCAAGCTAATGGAGATTTGCAAGTATCTTCAAATGATGGAACAGAATCTCAACGCGTCATTCCCCAAAAATGCTATGCTTCTGCTCACATATTGGTTTTTGGTATTTTAGTCATAGTTTTGGCAGCATTCATACTTTTGTTGTGGATAGGCAATCAAGACCAAAGCTACAATCTTGTTCCCACCTAAAATAGGTAGTTGGTCTTCTATAGGACCTTCAGTATCTTAAATTTTCTCATTGAGGATTAATCTACTTTGCTACAGAACTGATTATCCTATCACCAGAATTGATAAGTGGATGCTAATTGAAGGCTTGCTTTTTCGAAAAAGATATTGCTATTGCATGCAGTGTCAATAGGCTTGGTTCTTCACATCTGTTTAATTTTCCATTTAAAATAAATTGTCCATTTGCTTTCTATAGATTGTTGAGTAAATTGATGGCACAAGCAGATGAATGAAATTATATTTGTAAGCTTTACTTGAGTTAATGAGGGAAAACATGGGCAACAGGACAAATAGACCTATCTTTTTAACAACCAAATGGTTTTTCATAGGATTTATAGCTAATATCCACAACAGACCTCTCTTTCTAACAATCAAATCTTTGTTCATAGGATTTATAGCTTAATATCCACATCAGAGCTCTCTTTCAAGGTTAAATCAAGTGTATCTGCTTGATTTATGTTGCCATCTCTTGATTTGCAATGAGAACTCTATTCTGTGTCAAAACAAGCTGCTTTGCTGGTTCAGAACTTCACATATTTGGGTTATGCAAGCTTTGTTTACCTCTCCATTCAGTCTGAGATTCTATGATTATTGGTTGAAGCAAAGCGGCTTGCCCAACACATATGTAAGAGTATCTGCCATAACTTTCATGTCTTGAGCCAGGACTCAGCACGTACACTTCGTTGAACCCGTCCCCTCCTACTACCACTGAGTTTCGTCTTCCCTAGTCATGAATAATTATCAACATATTAGCAGCTAGAATTCAGAAATTGCTTAATCCATGAATATAGTTTACCCGATCAATGACTGTGAAGTTCCTAGGTGCGCTTTTATAAATTTTGCTCATTTCATCAGTCAAATGCTTGTAGTTTTCTGTTTCTTCACCCTCCAACTCTTTTTCTGTTTCCTCGTAGTTTTGATTTTTTGTACCCCAGCTTGAGAATATTTCCTCAACCCAGTATTTCTTAGAAGCCTGATTGTTCCTCTTCCCAAAGCCAGGAGGAAGAATGCTGAAGTTAGCTAAAAATGGAGGCTTACTGAAGAAATCTGACCCTTGCAGTCCCACTGCATAGCTGGCTTCTGGTGTGCTTACTGTCAGATGGCTAAGAACTGAACCCATCATCCGGAGGCTCGAAATACCTAAATTAAATACTTTAATCTCTGAAGTTAAAACGTCTTGTTGCAGAGTAACCATATACTTAGCCTCAATCTTTCCATCTGAACCTCTGGAAATCAATTCCACCTGTATGCTTAAACCATTCATAAAATAGTACTGTAAAAGACAGCTAACTAATTAGCTTCTAAAAGAAACAAAAGGCACCTGAATAGATCCTTGAGGATCTCCTTTAACTTGATGAAGAGCCCAAGAACTTGGCGACCATGAAAGACCTTCATCGTTCTCGCAATTGCAGGCTAGTGAAACTCCTCCTTCAATGACTGCTGAACCATCCTGTCCTTGTGAGACAGTGGTATGAAGCAACTCCATTGTGCCTCCATGCCACATTTGAGCTTTGTATGATGTGATCAAACCACTTGGAAGCATCAAGTTAGCTATACTTCCATTCTCCAACGCCATGCGGACAACACAGCTCTCATTAACTCCTGTGAAGGTGACTCCATGTCCACTGAACTCACTTTCCAAGTATTCCGGATATGAGATTGAAGCTACCCCTGGCAATGGAATATTTCTTGTTAAGCTACTGTAGTGGAGATGAGGACGAACTATGGATATGCTTTTCCTCGGGGATCTAGAACCGGAGATCATATTCAGAGAGAGGAGACAAGAGTTAATGGCAGCCATGCCAAACAGAAGAAGGAAGAATGGGGTGAGGTGGTACTGAGTTCTGTTATCCTTGTTCCATGATATGATATTTCTCAAAATTATATTTGGATAAGAAGAGTAACTTTTGGTTGGCTATGGTTGAAAATTTGAAACTGTGGATTATGCTTCCTTTTTTATTTGTCTTTTGGACATGTGTTGATATGATTATTTTGGATGGTGGTCCTCCCTTTTGCTCTTTCTTTTTTCTCTTTTACAAGATAGGACTTATGGGTGTAACTTGTGATTCTATTAACATGTCATTTAGCCCCTGAAACTGCTGCAGTTGAAATAATATATCTTTAGCTCAACCATCATCGAACAATCAACTCACTGAATTTGCTTGGAAGTAGTTAACTGTAGGAGCGAAGCAAAACAAAAAAGGAGAAACAAGCATTCCCCAAATGCATTTGTATTTTGGAATGATAATTACAATTACTCTTCAGGTGGAGCAAAAACAGTACTAAAAAGGTCTTTTCAAGCGATAGTGCAGTAATTTTTTCTTGAGGAATAACCAAGTACATTTGACATTGGATAATATTGACGAAGAATTCAGGAGGTACAACAAGCTTGTAAAATAAAGATATATGTGAAAAAAAAGAAGAAGTCCTGCAGTTCTAGATGACAACATCATAAATTATCATGCTCAATAACTTGTGCTCCTTTCCACTCTTCACCAGGATTTACAACAAGAGGAACCAACATTGAAGCAGGGCCTGTGCAGATAAAGTAATCCTTCCCATACTTGTCTGAAAATGAACCTGGACTTGATAAGTAAATATCTTCAAATCCCATACGTATTATCCTGAAGAAGAGCTCACGACCCTGGAAAAAAGAAAAACAACAGAGAAAGATGAAGTTTTCTGGTTTCTAAAGATAGCTTTTCTGTACTTTAAGACAGAATTTAGAAAAAGCTGTCTGCTGTTTTTGAAGACTTCTTTTCTGCACTTTATTCTCTTAAGATGGATAATTAAAGCTGTGAAGAATTTGTTATCAAAAGACATCTCTTCATGTTGAATTGGATACCTGATCGATGGTTTCATATTTTGAAGGTATTGAATTATAAAATTCCTTTGCTTTTTCGTGTGGTGGAACACTGTAAAGTCTACTGAGCTTGTGCTTGAGGACAGTGATGGGCACATCTTGAGTCGACCATATGCCGGGCTTCTTTTCTGGCTCCCAACCAAAAGAGAAAAGATCAGGTTCCTCAGTTTTCATAGCTTCGGCTGGAGATAAAATTTCAAACGAAGAAGGCAAAGGAGGATGTGTGCAATAAGTGCAGCTCCGGAGTCCTTGTATTCCTGTCCCTCCTCTTGTCTTGGACTTCAAATGGCTTAGTATAGCAGTCGTTAACTTGACAGGCTTTTTGCCATTGTTCTTCACTATAACTGCCGTTGCCATGCTCAGTGGATAGAGTGACATCACATAGTTAATATCCAGAGTCCCTCGGCTGCAGCTCAATTCAACCTGCCCATAACATTATGGTACTTGTATTTATTTCCTTTTTGGGGCAAGGCCAAAATCAGCATCTAAAACACAACGAAGATACTAGTGCTATACTGTTTCTATGAATCTATTTTCTGAACAAGGGATGAAAGTAACTTTTTTTTTGTTGTTGATGAGAAAGGTAAATAAAGGATCAAATAATTAAACACAACACATTCTCTTTTTAAGCGTTCCCTCCCCGGGCCAGTGGCCCAAGAGAAGCTCCGATTATGTCTAAAACACTGGTTGCTAAAGTTATATTGATGACCATTAAGTCAAGCATTGAGAAAGAGATATGGGACCAAGACTAGGGAAAACAACTAGGCAGTAGTACTTACAGAGACAATTAGTCATGTGCTCATTCCAATCTTATCTTAGATAGTTTGGAAGTATTTAAACAAAAAGTAGTCATGTAGTATTGCTCTAAATCGGAGAGCATCACTGAGTACCTGGAGAGCATCAATAGAGTCAGAATCAACATCTGTGACAGTCCACTCAGAAGCTGCTGCTGCTGCTGCTGTTGTCTTTGCTTGGGGATTAGGCTCCAAGATTTCATTGATTAACAAACCAATGCCACCTCTTGAATTAGTAGAAGAAGAAGAAGAAGAAGGAGGAGGAGGAGGAAGGGTATAAAGAACTTCCTCAAAGCCATCATCTTTCCAATAAACTTTTGGCTTGTAAGAAGTGACATGGGCATTGGGTATGTGTAGTTTGACTGAACTTCCATTTCTAACAGTCAGCTCAACATCCCCTGGCTCTGAAAATTTGATGCCTTTACGACCAAATCTCTGTTCAAGAGTGTCAGCAACACAAGTGCTGGCTTTATTTACCAAATTGAGCTTAGGTAGAGAAAGAGATAAAAGAGCTGCGGCAGCAGCCATTCTTAACCACCAACAAGAGAAAGAAGAAGAAATAACAAAATGTGAGTTTTTGGGTGCTTAGGCTTAGCCTATTCCCACAAACACACACCAGTACTGACTGCATACTGGCTAAGCCTATCCCCACCTCCTCCTTACTTTCTCCAAACAAAACTTGCCACATTAATTAAGGCCCAATAAGACATTTTACTACCCCTCTATTTTCTTTTCTCAAGGGGACTCTTAAATGTTTTATTACAAAATTACAATATTCTAAAATATAATAATTTCAAATAAACTTATATCCTGACTTTCCAAAACTTTCGTCCTACAGTCTCAAAATTCTACTTAACTTGGTTAAGTGAAAATTCTTGCTTTATATATTCACACTAACTTCCTGAAATAGATCATATTGCAAATGACCAAAGGGTTTCCACCAAGTAAAATGGACTTCCCGATGTAATTTTATAAAACGGTGTTTGATTGCATAAGAAAGGAAAAAAAAAAAAAACTTTAAACACTTCATAAAATAAACTTACACAGTATGACATGCCAAAGTTATTCTAAATATTTAGTGGAAATTCAAAATTCGATGTGTGAATTCTCATAAGAATAGTATGAAGGGCAAAATAAAAATGTTAGGATTAAAGAGTTCCCAACTTGACTAGAAATGGAGAAATCATATATATATAAAATGAATTGGAAAAGGGCTAAAAATGTCCCTGGACTATCTCAAAAGGTCTATATGCATCATTGATCGACCTATTTTGCTAAATATACACCTCCGCTCATCTTTCTAGCTCACTTTTGCCCTTAAAACTAGCATACTTCTTTTTCATTTTTATTTTAATTATTTTTTTTTATTTTTTTTGTAATTAGTTTTTAAATAATTCTGTTTTGTCTGTTTTTCTTTTCCTCTTTTTCTTTTTAAAGTGACAATTGAGGCTCGAATCTGTCTTATGCTCAGTTATAATTTTTTTAGTTATTATTAATACGTGTCATATTTCTATTAGACGAAATTAAAATATTTTCCCTTTTATTATATCCGCTTCGACCCATCATACTCAACTTTGTCATAAAACATATAAATTATTTTATTTCTTCACCACAAAAATAACACAAAATATTATTATTTTTTATGTGTTCATTTTTGCTATTTTGTTCACAACAAACTAATTATATAACCTAATTTTATTTAATTTATTTTTTTGTTGTTTTTGTTCATGACAAATTAATTTTATTTTTTTTGTTGTTTTTTTAGTGAACAAATAAAATAATTTGTATGTTTTATGACAAATGTCACGACCCAAACCGGAGGGCCCCGACGGGCACCCGGGCCTTACTTGCCGAGCACTCACATAACATACCCATGTAACCATACCAACATACATAAGTGGGCCAGAGGGGCCGTCAACCGACAATCTACTAAGTCATGAAAGACAACTCGACAATAACCAACCCAAAAATATATATACATGAAAGTTTAGGCTGACAAGGTCGTTATGATCATCTGTACAACAAATTATAGGCCGACAAGGCCACACAAACATCTATAAACATGACATCCGTCAACAAGCCTCTAAAAGAGTACATATAAGTCATAAAGGCGGGACCCATACCCGTAATATGTGTACAAAATCATACCAAAGTAAGACAACAACTCCGAAAAAAGAGGAGTGCTCCAATACCAACGCTGAGCAAGATAGCCTACTGGTGAGGATCATCAACCTGTCTATCGGGACCTGCAGGGATGAAATGCAGCGCCCTAGGAAAAGGGGCGTCAGTACGAATAAAGTATTGAGTATGTAAGATAACAACATAAATGAGACATCAAGATAATATAGAGATAAAGAGATCAACCTGAACATCTGAATTGCCTCTAAGGGCCATGATATGCATAAGTACAATATATATGTGTATATAACGCCGTCGTACATATATATGCGTATATAACACCATCAAGCCTCTGTGGGTATCATCATCATCATAATAATTAACTGATTAGTGGCACGTATATAACGTCGTTGTACATATATATATGCGTATACAACGCCATCAAGCCTCCGTGGGAATCATCATCATAGTATCATGAATATATAAATGCATAAAGTGATAAAGATACATTTTGAGCCTATCTGAGTGATGTAAGGTCGTTACACCTCCGATTAACATTTTGAGACTAGCATCATTAGCGTAAACTTCATTAAGAACCAAGGACCAATGCAACATGGATCATAAATACATCATGAAGACCAAGAACATAAGATGCTATAACTATTGAGAATAGAGTCATTATGAATATCGTTCATTTACGTTTCGTTCGTTTGGAATCATGCCAAAAAAAGAATAAAAAGTGCCTTAACATACCTCTGTCGACTATTTAACACACGGCGTCAACTCAACCCGTATATCACTTCAATCTACAACAAGCATGTTACACCTTGGAAATTTCGTGACGTTTGCCTGATGAGTGAACCAACGCAAGCCTAAAGTGGACATGAAGCCCTCATAAGGTTAAGAAGGATATTTGATATTGTTAAGTGTATACCTTAAGGTTTCAGAGATATATGAAGCGGTGGAAGGAAGTAGTTGGAGAAATTGGAGTTGGAGTCATGTTTGGGAAGATTATGTAGCATTTGAGTTATGCATTTGTTACACCTCGAAAATTTTTTCGTTGATGCATAGTGAATAGATTAGCGAAGAGTACGAAGTGTATGGTATTTCAATAAGTAAAGAATGACATGTGATGACCTTATGTAAGATTTCAAAGGCATTCGATGTTAGACGAGAAAGTTGCCAAGAGAAGGCAAGGTATACGACAAGTATCGGAAAGGGATTCACGAGTAACGAGTTAGTGATGATTTAATGATACTTTGGAAAGGAGTTGTAACATCCCTTAGATTGTTAATGAAGTGTTAAACAAATGTTAAGAAGGTTTCAAAAGGATTGGAGATCAAACGAAACGACGGAAGACGACTTCGGGAAAACTGTGAGTTGCACGGCCACTTCCACGGACCGTGTAACTTTGTACGAACCGTGGAAGGGTCCGTGGAAGTCCCAGCAGATATGGTGGCTGGCTGGTGGTGAACCATGACCAGAACCACGGACCACACAATGTTCCACGGACCGTGGAAGAGTCCGTGGAAGTCCCGACGGGCTGAACGTAGTTCAATTATATAATGATGTTCCCACTTCATTTATTTCATTCCCACACTTTTCTATCTCTCTCAAGACTTCTAGAGAGTTCCACACTCTTCATCCACAAGAATTCAAGAAATATTGGTGATCAACTTCATCAAACCAAGTGAATCAAGTGTAAGAAACCCATTAAAGTTCATCCAAAACAAGAAATCCAAGTGAAGGCGAAACTAGGATTTTTCTCAAGTGGAGTGTTTGCACCCAAGGATCATTCCTACACCATATAAGGTAAGTTTTATGACATTTCCTTGTTGTTTAAGGTATTTGAAAGTTGAAACACTTGGATTATATAAGGAAATAGGAAATGGGTCATGAATATGTGAATAGTGTCACTTTTGAGTAAATGTTTGGATTGAGTTATGATTCTTGATACATTATGATTATAACCATGTTATAAATGATATTGAGAGCATGGAATAGACCTTGTATATGAATGGACTAAATTGCGTGATATGATCATAAATATGGATGAATTGAAGTGAATTGAGAAGTAAGGATAATGTAGTTGAATAAAGGCTATTGTGATGATATTGTGGATATTATTATTGATGTTTGGGAGTTGATATATGATATGGAGGAAGTCATCTAAATAAAGGAGATGCCGTCCAATTTTCCCTAGCTTTAGTCATGAATGCTAAGCTATTAATTCTCTAATGATAGTCTAACTCTAATGAAGGTAGAAACGTGAGCATCGAAGAAGCTCGTGTAAGTGATAGAATAGTCGAACGGAAAGGTATGTAAGGCTAACCCTTCTTTCATAAGGCATGGTTCTTTGGCCAAATATCTATGAGCCTATATATGATATTCTTCAATGATCCTATCTATAAATGCTACTAAGCTTACGATTCTCGATATGATACGATTGTACTTAGTTCCTTATACGATGAGTAATCCTCTAAGGATAGAATGTAATGAATGACGATAGTAGAAAGGCTAAAGATGCTTATGAGCTTATGTGTATATGTGCCTATGTATGGCTATTACGAAACCCCGAGCTTATATGGCCGAGTAGAATATAGTGAATATGTATATATCTATATATAATGATGCGCGCACCACTGCAGTTGGATACGGATAACCCTGAGCCTTGGTAGGGCCAGGTATGACACTGAGCCTTGGTAGGGCCAGGTATGTGAAACACCGAACCTTCGTGGTCGAGTATGCTATATAAATGATATGTATATGACATCAATATGAGTACGAATATGCTAAGTATATGTAAATGTTATGTAAAGGCTATGTATATGATATGAACATGAGTATGAATGGAAATATGAATACGAATACGAAAATGGATACGAAAGGTAAATGAGTACGGATATGGATGTATGTACACGGATACGCAATAGAAATGGAATGTCCCTATGGAGAGCAAGTGAGTGCTATGACGATGATACTATTATTTCCCATCTTATGTTATTTCATATGCTGTCTATTATGCTTCCATATTGATATTGATCATGCTTTACAAACTCAGTCCATTCTTCGTACTGACGTCCTTTTGCTTGTGGACGCTGCGTCATGCCCGCAGGTGGCCAGGGAGACAGACTTGATCCATAGCTATATTTCTCAGGGACTACATAGCGGAGCTGTAGCTTTTGGTATAGATTATTTTGTGTACATAGTTATGGGCACGGCAGGGTCTTATCCCGCCTATATGTTATGATATGACGTATTCTTCTTAGAGGCTCGTAGACATGTGTATATGGTTAGATATGTTTGGCCTTGTCGGCCTATATTTTGGGATATTATCTTGATAGCCTCACCGGCTTATGTACAATTATATGGGCATAGATGTTAACGATGATGTAAATGAATTGTCGCCCAATGATACTAGAATGATGATGAATGAAAAGCATGATTTAGCTATGTGGCTCACCTAGATATGATGTGAACGTATGTTAAGAGGTGCCCGGGTGGGTTAGCACCGGGTGCCCATCGCAGCCCTCCGGTTGGGTCGTGATAAAAGTGGTATCGTAGCAAATTCGGTCTAGGGTGTGTGTACGAGCCGTGTCTAGTAGAGTCTTGGTTATGGGTGTGTTACGCGCCACACTTATAAACAAGAAGCTGCGTGCATTTTAGGAATGAATGACCTTCTTTCTTCATAAGAATCGTGCGATAGAGCTATGACGTAAGAACTTCTTGTTCTTTAACCGTGTGTTGTGTATTTCAGAAATGCCTGTAAAGAGAAAGGCTACAGCGGCCCAAAAGGGCAAGACGGTGGCAGAAAAATAGGCTGAAAGAGCACCGCCACCGGTAGTAGAGAAAAGTGAGTCCCAGAGTGCGGCTCAATCTCAGTCCTCCCATTCAGTACCTATATTAGAGGAGCGTGAGGGAGCCTCCGCCCCAGCTCCAGCACCTCCGGTTCCTCCACCGGATGCTTCAGGCCAAGTTATGAAAGAGGCCATTCATTTGCTTACTCAATTGGTTGCTGCCTAGACTCAGCGGCAAGGTTCGGGGCAAGGTGATAGGGCTGTTAGTGCAAGGGCCCGTGATTTTATTAGCTTGAACCCTTCGAAATTCTTTGGGTCAAAGCCGGATGAGGACCCTCAGAACTTTATTGATGGTATGTTAAGGACGCTTCGGTTGATACATGCTTTTCTGACACCGAATCGGTGGAGCTAACGTCCTACAAATTACGGGATGTTGCGGTATGTTGGTACACGGTTTGGATGGCTTCACGGGGAGCCAATGCACCTCCTTCGGTATGGCAAGAATTTGTGGATGCATTTCTCCGACATTACTTGCCTCCAGAAGTTCGGCGAGCTAGAGCCGACAAGTTCTTGAATTTGAGGCAAGGGAGCATGAGTGCTCTAGAGTATAGTATCCGCTTTAACTCTTTGGCTAGGTATGCTTCGGCCATGGTAGCAGATATGGGTGACCGAGTGCACCGGTTTGTAAAAGGCCTAGGGCCACATTTAATCGATAGGTGTTTGACTGCGTCCCTTCAGGACAACATGGATATCTCACGTATTCAGGCCCATGCTCAAAATTTAGAAGAAAGCTTACAATAACAAAGAAGTGAGCGTGAGCATGACAGAGGGCATAACAAGAGGGCTAGATCTTCGGGTCCGATGAGTGAGCATAGAGGCGGGCGGCGCATTCGACTAGTGCGATTTTGAGGCATTCAAGCCATTCTATGATTAGCGCGCCTCCACGATTTTCAAGCCAGAGATTTGATAGATCTACTCATCCCGGCCGAGTCAGAGCTTTCGGGATCTCAGTTTAGAGGTGATTCGGGTCAGGCGAGGCCACCGTACCACGATGCTCCCGGTATGGGAAGTTACATTGGGGTCGGTGCGATTAGATCGGGTTCGAGGTTTGCTATTCATGTGGTCGTGGTCGACTGTGCCATATTATGAGTGATTGCCCCTCAGTTGGTGGTAGAGGTAGGACCCAGCCTTCAGGGTTGATAGCCGGATCTTCAACATCCATAGGCCCTATGGGGCCAGGTTCACATGCGCCAGTTGGCCATGGTAGGCTTGAGAAAGGGGAGAGTCCCCGGTTCAGCGGTCCTCGAGACCGTATTTATGCTTTGGCTGGACGCCAAGATCTTAAGTCTTCTCCTGATGTGGTCACAGGTATATTATCGGTATTTTCTCATGATGTATATGCTTTGATAGATCCTGGCTCCACATTGTCATATGTTACTCCGTATATTACGGGTCGGTTTAGAATCAAATCGGAGTCGATTAAACCTTTTGAGGTGTCTACACCCGTTGGTGAATCGGTAATAGCTAGCCAAGTATATAGAAATTGTGTAATTGTGATTTACGATCGTCGTACTACGATTGACTTACATGAATTAAAAATCGTGGATTTTGATGTTATTATGGGCATGGATTGGTTGGCTTCTTGCTACGCCAATGTTGATTGTAGAATGAAAATGGTTCGTTTCTAATTTCCGGGAGAACCAGTTTTAGAATGGAAAGGAAATACGGTGTCACCAAAGGGTAGTTTTATTTCCTATCTAAAGGCAAGGAAAATGATCACAAAAGGTTGCATTTATCATCTAGTTCGGGTTCAAGATGTAGAAGCTGAACCACCGACTCTTCAGTCAGTCTCCGTAGTAAATAAATTTTCGGATGTGTTCCCAGATGTCACACTCTTAATCCGATAGGGTGTGATGGGCACCCGACCCTTACGTAGGGCCGAGTGAACCAGCTGACTCTCGTAACACTCATAATCATACTGGGTCCTTAAATCATAACATAAATACATCATGAAAGGTTTTCGAAAATCACATATGCTTTTCATACTTGTTCAAATCAAACGAAGTCTATAATCGTATAAAATCTGTAAAATAATGCGTAATAATACATCGGCTTATGGAGCCGCTTACAAACCGACATACTATACACATGACTCGTCTCGCAAAGTCTCTAACATGGAGCATGATACCATAACGTAATACGCCGACTCGGCAAAGACTCGAGAAAAATGGAGCTCGCCAATCCCGCCGGAACATCTTCTACTAATATCCTCGGCTCATCCGGGTTTTACGCGCGGCATGAAACGCAGCCCCCGAAGAAAGGGGGTCGATGGAATATGTACCGAGTATGTAAAGCATGAAATACAAGAAATGGGATCATACTGAAGTAGAGAGTATAGAAAATCATAAAACTTGCCTTTGAAAACATATTTCATGCATGTTAATGTCATAAAATCATCATATAAACATATAGCGTGTCCCGACCCTCTAGTGAGGGACTCGGTAAGTAAAATCATCATATGCATGAACATGTAACGTGCCCCGGCCCTCTAGCGATGGACGCGGTAAAGGAAATCATCATATGCCATCCTGGCCACCTCCCCCACATCATCATATCATATAACGTGCCCCGGCCCTCATATATATATATGAGGGATATATATATAACGTGCCCCGCCCCTCTAGCGAGGGACGCGGTGAATAATGCAATAGAGTTGCACGAATACATGCCCGGCCGGGACGCAGTGAAGGACATATCGAGGCCGGCACGAGCAGAGGTAGTGAGAAACCATATGCACATAAATCATTTTCGCAGACTCAATGAAGTAATCTAAACGAATCGTATTTGAAAATCGGAATATTAGTCTTATCAAAAATCTTTCGGACGTCACTCGGAAAAACATATCAAACATCATAAACATATCAAAGAACCATAGGGATCATAGTCATACGTCAAACCAATCCGAGTCCGCCTCGGAAAGTTACGGACCTTATTCACTTTAGGACTTTCTACGAACATATCGAAGCAATCTGAACCCTTCTGTGAAAGTTACGGTCGTTCGTAGTTATGGAATCATTTAAGAACAAAACTCTTTTGAAAACAAAACTTTTATGCAACTTTTGAAACTTAGTCATACAAAAACATAAGAACCATAATTCGACCACATTAAGAATACGAATATCAAGAAACAAATAAGAATCATAGACATGCTTGGATCGCAAGAATAGAGTTACCTCGAGACTCGTGTCATAACTTACTTTTAACTAAGACATGCCAAAGAAAGAAAGGTTGAGCTTTACATACCTCGTTTGCTTCCTACACTAGTCAAACTTAAGTCTCGGGCTTCCAACAATCTACAACAACGTCATTAGGCATTAACCATTAGTCATAAACACTTAAGAATCCACTTCCAAGCCATCACTCATTTACAAAAATTTGGGCAGCATCTCCCCTATAAATCCAACCACCCCGAGAATTCAACTCGGCCAAATCGACAACAACCATACCAACAACCATACTAACAACATCTATAAGTGATTCAAAACGCATTCTAACGTTAATAATTCCTTTCTACACAAGTCGACAACATTTCACTTATATTCAAATAAACTACATACGATCAAGCCAATACCAATGCTCACATATTCAATTGCTAATCCGCAACCATTCAAACAAGATTTAAGATCATTCCAAGCAATCCATACAATATTCAAACAGCCGGCCAACATGCATTACCACCCGAAACTTTCTAAATTCCATAAGAACAACGACAACACGTTTCTTTCTTCCGAATTCATAAACTACATTAACAATCCACACGTTTACAACATTATTTCCATAAATTCAAGAGGCTATATTGAAATCACATTATCTTCTAAATCAGCCCACAAACACTTACAACTTCAATTTGAGTCATCAACCTTCATTTTCATCACATAATCCACAACAAACAACAACCAAAATACTACATAGAATTAGTTCATCATGTTCCACCAAAAACAGCCCCTACACGGCCAAGCTTCAACATACATAATTCCATGAAGTTCCTTCATTCCTACACATTCTTCCACATGCACAACTATCCACAATACACAATCCAAACATACTAAATGGATTAGTTCTTTACTCCTATATAATCTCACATATACACGGCCACACACAACACAACACAACTTCATGAATTCCATTCATTTCCACACTCCACAACATCCACAAACCATGCATAACATATGAAAATAAGGATCAAGTCTTACCTCTTCCAATCAACTTCTCCACGGCTAGAAGTGTCCATGGCAACAACGAACGATTTTCTTATTCCAACAACTACTCCACGTTAACGAGGGCCTTCCAATTGATAGAGAAACTAGGAGAAAATAATTTTTTTTGATCATGATTTTCCAAGGACCATGTTCGGCCAGCCCATGGCCGAACTCCCTCTCTTCTCTTCTTCTCCATCTTTCTTGATTTTTCTAAAGTTGAAAAGGATAAGTTATGCCTTGTATTGTCACCACTTATCTATATATATATAAATATGTAGCACATGGCCGGTCATGTGCACCTTTTTTTTTTTTTCCAATTTCCTCCAATTTTCTAGAATTTTCTTTAAGCCATAAAAGATGAATTGTTGCCTTGCATAGTCATCTTTGTGTATGTATATATTTAACCCTTACAAATATAAGATGGACACATACACCCCTTCCATGGCTTGAAGCAATTGGCCATCCATGGGTGGGTCCCACGGCCTACTTGACTTTTCCAAGAAGTCATGCATAATGAAAATTTCCAAATTTCAAGCTTGCCCTTAATATTCCCGTACCAATAATACTTATGTACGACTTGTCCCAAAATTGTCCCAACGTACAAATTATGGGATATAACATCCTTCCCCCCTTTAGAACATTCGTCCTCGAATGTTCAACTGGTCTCGTAAGGTCTTCTAAGGATCTTGGGGGGTTTCCTTTATTACCACGGCATATAATCTCATCCATCGATTACATCTCTTCTTCATATCTTCTTCAGCTTCTCAAGTCGTCTCTTCCCGGCTATTGTTCCGCCACACGAACTCGGACCCCCATAATCGTAACCCAAGCTGTCACGACCCGAGCTACGGGCCGCGACGGGTATCCGGGGCTAACCACCGAACACCACTCACTTGCCTGCTTATCTGCTATTATTCACACTATATGCTCATAATCATATAAAACTGTCATTTTCTGAAATACATTAGCTTTTATAAACATAAGCCCTTCGGCTATCAAAATAATATATACATGCATATACATGCATATACATACAAGCCATGGGACCAGACTACCCACACTGCGTATCTACGAGCCTCTACTGGAATACTAGACATCTGGACGGGACAGGACCCCGTCATGCCCAAAACATGAATATACAGATATATACCAAAAGAGAATTCTGTGGCACTTCCGAAAAATGGAGTGCTCTCAAATCAGCTGCTAGCTCCTATGCGTCTGGGTCACCTCCTCGTCTACCCTGTGGGCATGAACACGCGTCCGAAGAAAGGACGTCGGTACGAATATTGACCGAGTATGTGAAGCATAAACAATAATGAAACATCGATAAACCGAGGAGGCATAAAACAAGGAGCAATCAGGAATCGATCGAATCATAAGGATGATCATGCATGCTGACTTACTTTCGTACTCATCATCATATCTCATATACACATAACTGTAATAACTGCCCGACCATATAGGTGCGGTGTAATAATCAATAGTGTTAGCCAGCGTCCAGGCATCCTGCGTCCAGGATATTATCTCATGCCGTCCACTAGTGGCGCTACCCATGCCGTTTGGTCATGGTGTATAACTGCCCGCTTTGGCGGTGGCTGCCCGGCCATATAGGCGCGGTGTGATATCATCATACATTCATTACATCATACTTATCATAACATGCTCATCAAAGTTATGCTGTTCATAACATACTTGTTATAATGCTTTTCGTGACCTGCTTATCATAATGCTTCATAGTATGCTCATCATCATATGCTTATCATAATGCATGCATAGGGACTCCTAAATATCATACCCTATCGGGGTGACGTAAGGTCGTGGACCCCCGATGTCACTATGGAACATTCATACGTATTCTGCCTCACCTTGAAGGAACAAGCATGAGGTGAGTGGACATAATGATCAATACCATTTGATTACATATATATATATAGCATCATTAGCTTCTTAGGAGCATCATGTCAAAGGCTATAGTATTTCTAGACTTTAGCTTACTATCATAGTCATCGTATGTCTTATCTCGTATAGCTATTCAGAATGAGGATCTTTACTTTCTTAGAGATAGGAACATTCATAGGAAAGGAGGAAATTCATGTCATATGACTCATGCCTTGGAAAGAAAGGACTAGCCTTACATACCTTTGCCGCTTTACTATTCTATTGCTCGCTTGCTCCTTCAATGCACTCGTATACCTTCAATGGAATTCGTATCGACATTAGCTATATAATCGGGAAAACATGTTCTCTAAGCTATAGAAATTTGGGCAGCATCTCCTTTGTTTATACTACTTTCCGCCATATTTCATATCAACTCCCAACATTCATAATAATCATCACAATATCGCTAACAACAATCGTCATTCATTCATATGATTCGCATTTCATAATTCACCTCAATTTCCCATAATTATGACTAAAAATCCATCGTCGTATTCTTTCGTATCCAATACTCATTTCATGTTCTATAGGTCATTTATAACGTATTTATATCATCAACATATTCATTTCCATGATTCAAGCCAACTATTATTCAATAATGACATTTTTCACCCATTTGATGACCCATTTGTGGTGCTCTTCTACAATCCATGAATCTCAACTTATGAATACTTCACATAGCATGTAAGGGTCATGAAACTTACCTTAAATAATATAGGGACAAGCTTGGAGTGGTGATTCACCCTTAGCACCAAAACCCTAGTTCTTCCTTCTTGAGATTTCTTGACCTTAATAGCTTTAATGGAGTTTCTTAGGCTTGATTCTCCTCAAATCTTGTTATCAATCCTTGATCTCCTTAGTTTTCTTGTGGATGAAATGTTTAGAAGGTTCTAGAGGTGTGGAGGGGTTGAAGACGTGAATGGAAATGAAATAAATGAAGTGAGATCACATTTAAGGACTTGGAACATCTTCGGTCGTCGGGACTTCCACGGATCGTTCCACCGTCCGTGGAACCCGATGTTGGTCGTGAAACCGGTCGTGGTTCACGACCAGCTGACCATCCTTTCGCTGGCAGTTCCACGAACCATTCCACGGTCCGTGGAACATTATATGGGCCGTGGAAGTGGTCGTGGAAATCATCGCTTCCGCCAAAGTTGTTCTCGTCGTTTCGTTTGATCTCCAATCCTTATGGAACCTTCTTAGCACTTGTTTACCACTTCATTATAAATCTAGGGGATATTATAAACTCTTCTCCATAATAACCTTGAGGCACCAATAACTCAATACTCCTAGTTTGCATCCAACACACTAACTTATAACTCGATTCCCTTAACAACTTTCTCTCTTCAAGTCTAATATCTTTGGAAATCTTAATTAGAGTCATGGCATGCTATTTCTTGCTTGTCCGTACTTCTTATACGCCATATCTTTCGTGAGTCTATTCACTGTATGCTAAGGGAAAATTTCTGAGGTGTAACACAAGCACCTATGACTTTACATGTTATTGACAATAACTCCAACAGATCCCAATGTGCGGGAATCTCGGGGTGTAATATCCTTTTCTCCTTAGGAACAGTTATTTCCTCTTTAAGGTTCAATTATCCATTGCTCCATCCTACCTTAAAACATACGTCGGTCTCTTCTTATTCTCACTTAACTCCTTTATTGCCTACCATCCACTCCTTCCGTTTCTTTGCCTTCGTGTACTTGACCGGAATTTAACCAGTATCTCGCTTTTGCCCAAATTTTTTTGTCTTCATTTTTGTAGTCTTGGCTATCCCTCCTATACCTGTTGCTCTTAGTCATACACTGCGGCGATTGTCTGTAGTTTATCAGTTCGGGTTTCCGTCCTTTTGCACCTTTGTTACTACCTCTCAAATCTTGCCATACAACTCCAAAGCATAGGGTCGTGGAAATTCTTACTCCCTTATGATTATCTTACAACACCAGTATTCGTATCTCCGATTTCCTTATATCAGCGGTCCTTTCGTCGATCCTTATTCTTTGTTAGCTCTCCGATACAGACTTTTTTTTATCCTTGTAGTTGAATGCCGTTTTCACATTAGTGTCTCCTATAATTCCATAGCATGTGCCCTCATGTTTAAATTACTTAGTGGTCCATAAACCTTCTTCTAACATCCGGTGGACTCTTTAATTTTCATTCATGAGAGCAGCGTTTTCTCTTCCCTTCAAATTTTTTTTTCCAACTACTCCTCGCTGTTCCTTTTTACTCCAACTGTCACTGTCCTTCCAAGTGTCTTCTTAAGTCCATTATCTTTGCTGACCTCCTTTCTATACCTTTAGCTCGAAGATCTTTCTCGCTCTTCACTCTCCTGTCCCACATTATATTGCAATCTCTGCAAAAATATGCGAAGGTGTTCAAATTGGCCCAAGAAATACCTCAGCGTCGCTTTACTAATCCTTATGTTCTACCTTGTCTTCCCTTCTCTTGTCTTACCTCCGGTATCGAGACAAATCCTTAGTTCAACTATAGCCATGCCTCGTCCGTTCTCAGCACCAATTCTATTTGAGTATTTGGCTTAAACCATCGTTACATTTTTTTGTAATGTACCCGAAATATCACAACTGCATTGTCCTTGCTAAGTCTTTACTCTCTTCTTATCAAATACTTACTTAGTCTCATTCTTAGCATACCACTACTTATGGGTGGCATCACTATCCTTGTGCAACTTGTATAAGGTACGTTCAATCTTAGACATGGTCCTTCCATCCTCTGGCTCACCCTGCTCTACATATCTCGTTCATACCAAAACTCGCTCGCCCTATTTTGTCATATTTCTTTTCCTTCCTTCAATCGCTCTTGACTTCCTCTGTCACACCCTAATTTTCGATAGGGCATGATGGACACCCGACCCTTACCTAGGGCCGAGCGAACCCGCTGACTTTTGTAATACACATAATCATACTGGGCCCGCAAAATATGACATAAGTACGTAATGAAAATTTTTCGGAAAACATACATGCCTTTCATCTTTTTCAAATAAAATAAAATCCGTAGTCATAACGAATCTGTAACATAATGCGTACTGATATATCGGCTTACATAGCCGATTACAAAATAAATCTGCAGCATAATGCATAATAATACATCGGCTTACGCAGCCGCTTACAAAACTGACGTATCACACACACGACATCGTCCCTCGCAAAGTCTCTACCAACATCTCGTATACCATACAAACGCACTCAGACTCGGAAACACTCCGGAGGAAATGGAGCTCGCCAATCCAGCTGGAACGTCCTCCGCTAACATCGTCTACTCATCTGTGGGTACCTGCGCGGCATGAAACGCATCCCCCGAAGAAAGGGGGTCGCACGAATATGTACCGAGTATGCAAAGCAGAGAAATACGTAAAACGGAGTCATAATCGAAGTAAAGTGCACCGAACGCGAGCATAATAAGCCGAATACCAAGGTACTTACATCCGACCTCCAAATCATACATAAGGTACGTAAGACAAATAGGATAATCAGAATGTCAAAATGCTTCGCTTTCTTTTGAAAAACATTTCTGTCTCGTATATACGGAAAATCAAACATACCACATGAGCTGACATTAATCGATTGCCGAGGAACGTACGGCCCGATCTATATATAACATAATAATGCCGAGGAACGTACGGCTCGATCCATATATAACATAATAATCATAAACGTACCGTCATATTATCACACATCATATCACATATCATATTGTATCATCAGATCATCACATATCATATCATCAAATCATCACATATCACATACCACATATACACCCATACCGCGATCAAATATCCCCCGTCAATATCACACATACACACATATGCACATATCGCGCCAGGAACCCGGCGATAATATCATATATACACACACCGCGGCCAGAACCCGGCGTAATATCACATATACACATATACCGCGGCCAGAACCCGGGTAATATCACATATACACATATACCGCGGCCAGGAACCCGGCGGTAATATCACATATACCGCGGCTGTGAACCCACAAATGTAACAACAGAACGCACGAACGAATCGTGAGTAACCAAATACAGCTTTTTAAAACATTTTCAAAGACTTAATAGGTTAATCAAAACGAACCATCGTTTATAAGCCACTTGGTAGTCAAATCAGATTTTCTTCCGAATACCACCCGGGAACATATCAAACCGAACTTCAGAAGTCATAGTCACGTATCGGAATCATAAGTATACGAATCAACATTTCAGACTCAACAAACAAATATATAATCATACTCAGGGGTCGAAAAAGGTAGTCATATTAAGTGCTTTTCAAAAAGTCGTTAGTACTACACAAAGGAAAGTCGCGGGACCCACGGACGAGCGCCAACCCAATCGGGTCCGCCTACGAAAATCATAGTCATCCTATGTTATCGGATCATTATTACAAATTCAAAAGATAAGTAAACTGATCGTACTTGAAATCGGAATAATAGTCATATCATATCCTTTCAAAAATCGTCAGAAGTACATAAGGAGAGTCGCGGGACCCACGAACGGGTATCGACCCGAGCCGGGCCCGCTTATGGAAAACATAGTCATCATACATCATGGAGTCATTTTTGAGCATATCAAGGCCATCCGGTTCTGTTTGTGAAAGTTACGGACGTTCGTAGTTTTCGGAATTGTTTAGGAACAAGACTCTTTTTAAAAACCAACTTTTATGCAACTTTCGATAGTTAGTCATACAAAAGACATAAGATTCTTTCGGAACAAACCGTGTACATAGCATTTCAAATCCAACCATATCAAGGACATACGGATCATAGCTTGACCATATTAAGGATGCCAACATCACAAAGCGAATACGAATCATAAACATGTTCGGATTTTTCGAATAGAATTACCCCCAAGGCTCATAACATATCATACCTTACTCATATCTAAGACATGCCAAAAGAAGGAAAGGTAAGCCTTACATACCTCGTCCGCTTCCTAAGCTAATCCAACTTAAGTCTCGGGCTCTCCAAGAGCTACAATAACGTCATCACATACCAAACATTAGCCATAAGCACTTAGGAATTCAATTTCATGCTATCACTTTATCTACGTAAATTAAAAGATTTCCCCTATAAATTCAATAACCCCGAGAATTCAACTCGGCCAAATCTTCGACAACAATACCAACAACCATATAAACAATATCAATAATCAATTCCAAACACATTCTAACATTAGTAATTCTTCTCCACATATTTCGACAACATTCCTATTACATTCAAATCAACTTCATACATTCAAGCCAACGTCAATGCTCGCATATTCAAAAACTAACCCAAGATCATTTAACAAGATTCAAGAACACTTCGGACAATTCACAACGTATTCAAATCAGCCCATCCACTACATAATGAAACCCGAAACCTCCCAACTCAACATGAACAACTTTAACACATTTCTTTATTTCCGTATATCCATATTATAACAACAACAACAACTACAACTACAACCAATCCCACGATATTTCAGCCCACAAAACAGTTCATAACAACCACCAAACAGTACCCAAAATATCATCGCAAAACAACCACAAATATCATACCAAACGGCCTCCAAAATATCGTCACAAACTAGCCACGAAAATTATATAAAACAGCCCCAAAATATTGTCACAAAACAGCCACGAAAATCATGTAAAAATGTTCCTAATATCGGCACAAAATAGCCCGGTATACTCTTTGTATACAATATCTTTATACACTTTATTCTCCCAAATTCAAGAACAACAACTTATCAACAACATCAACAATAATATCAACAATTATTATGCATCATAACTTAGCTAATTCCGTCCATTTAATCCACCTAAAACAGCCCCATAATTCAACAACATCAATACAACAAACTATAACTCTATTTTTGCAAATATTCCTCAATCAAGGTTGATAAAGAGAGAGATTTGATGATTCATACCTTATTTTTGTGAAGGTAGCCAAATCCTCATCATCCACTTAATGAATGGCATTTGATGACCTTAAGTAAGATTTCAAAGGCATTCGATGTTAGACGAGAAAGTTGCCAAGAGAAGGCAAGGTATACGATAAGTATCTGTCACGACCCAACCCCGTAGGCCATGACTAGTGCCCGAATTGGGCACACAAACGCAATCACAATTCCGAATCGCAACCAGATGGCTTATACAGACATAAATATCAAACGCTGTCTCAGACTTTTATCAAACTGCCTCAAACAAATATCAAACACAACCGAATATATATAGCAAAGCCAACAAGGCTATCAAATGGCCCAAGGGCCCAAAACATATACAAGGCAAGCCGACGAGGTCGCCACGGCGAATGGGATCGCCCAAAATAGATAACATACAAACACAATCGTACGTAAGTTGGCACAACCCACATACATGTCCACGTACCTCTAAACGTACGTACGTAATCATATGATGGGACAGACCTCGCCGTACCCCTGAACAAATATGTACAAATGCAACGAACGGATATATACCAAAATATGGCTCCGGAATAAGAGGAGCTCTCCAACGAGTTATAAGAGGGTGTCCTAAACAGTGGATCACCAAACCGTGCATCCGTACCGCGGGCATGAAACGAAACGCCCCCGAAGAAAGTGGCCGTACGAAAATATGTACCGAGTATGCAAGCGTAAAATACAAGAAAGCAACCGAGTAACAATCGAAACAGAGAGGTATGGAAAGTGAGTACATATCCAAAAAATATCAAAATGTTTACTTTCAAATACAATCATGCATAGGGCATGTGAAATATGGTCGCCGCCCGTCGATGGCGCCATAACACAAGATAACACCGTAAAAGTTTCAAATCTCCGTATTCCCGTCACATATCATACACAACATATCGCCATACACAACATAACACCAAATATAGCGGAACTCGGCCCTCGAGCGAGGAACTCAGTGAACCATAACACAGCATAACACCGGAGTATAACCAAGTGCGCACGACACAGAACCGGCCCGGGACTCTGCGAAAGATATAACAGAATGCACGAGCGGAGTCGTGAGGAATCATATGCATAAAAATCATTGTCATAAATCCAAAAGATAAGTAAAATAGTCATAATCGAAATCGAAATAATAATTACACCATTTTCTTTCAAAAGTTATCGAAATCACATAAAGGAACGTCGCGGGACCCACGGACGAGTGTAGACCCGAGCTGGGCCCGCCTATGGAAAACATAATCATCCTACATCATAAAAACTTCTACAAAAATCTCAAAGCAATCCGAGCTTTTCTGTGAAAGTTATGGGCGTTCGTAGTTTTTGAGTCGTTAAAGAATAACTTCTTTTAGAAATCAAACTTTCATGCAACTTTGGTAAACTAGTAGTTCCAAGGACAAGGATCAATATTTCATTACATCAACATATGAATATCAAGAAACAAATGCGTATCATAGACATGCTCGGATTGCGGGAATAGAGTTTCCTCGAAGTTCGTGTCATAGCCTACTTTAACTAAGGTATGCCAAGGAAAGAAGGTTACTTTACATACCTCAAACGCTCTCCAATATGATCCAAACTCAAGCTAAATCCAACCTACGTCTCGGGCTGCCCAAGGTCTACAAATAAGCCATAAGATGCCAAACATTAGCTATAGACATTTTTGGGCATTTAATTCCAAATTTGCCCTTAATTCTACAGAAATTTGGGCAGCATTTCCCCTGTAAATAGGGCACCCCGAGAATTTAACTCGGCCAAATCAATCAACAACAACAACAATAACCAACCTAGCAACATCAACGACCAACTGAAGGCAATATAACATTAATAGCTCTCTTTCACATCATTCAACAACATTCAATATTTTTGATTCAATGGCTTACGTTCAAGCCAATATTAACGCTTATACCTTCACATACTCATCCAAACCCATATCAACAACAATTAAAGACATTCTAAGCAATTCATACAACATCTCCAACAATCCAAATTTTTCCCCAATCCAAATGAGAGCATTTCCCCCAAACCCGAGACACCCCTTCAACATGTTCCTCTATTTCCAAACCATGATTTGTATCCACAATTCACATTCTAACAATGCCATTCTCATCAATATATAAATTACATTAAATGTACAATAGTCTCCAAATCAGTCCGCAACAATCACAACATCAATTTGAGTCATTAAACATTCATTTCCAACATAGAATTCATAACGACGATTTAATAAAACATTAAGCGATATTAATTAGTTCATTGTCATATAATATGACCCATTTCGACCAACACTACACATATACATGTATGGATGATTCTCACTGCTCTTCACCTTACAATGATCATAATATGCTAGCTAGACATTAATTCATAGTTTCAACACAACACAACACAACACAACACAACACACACATACTTACATGGCTCAACACTACATTCACCACCTCCACTTCAACATGCCATATTTCATGAATTTCCTTCATTTTAACATACTACAACATACATACAACCTCTACAACACATAAAACATAATCAATTCTTACCTTTTCTCTTCAATTCCACAAGAGGCTAGGGTTTCCAAAGATGACGACTAGTGGGTTGATCGCTCCAACGACACTTCCATGCTACTTAGGGACCTCAAAATACTGGGTTAGCATCAACAAAATAATTTTAGAAGGGCTTGAAATGGGACTTGATTTTTGGGGATGTTGGCCGAGAGCCTCCCTCTCTTCACTTCTTGCTCTTTTTTTTTTGTCTAAGTGTTAAATGAGATGAGAATGAGTAGTTGGTCATCTTTTAACTAATGCAAGACTTAGTCAAGGGTCCCTTGGCCCACACAAGTGTTGGACCAATTAAAATTTTCCACAATTTGTGTGGGCCAACTCCCACACTTACACGGCCACACATGGAAAATGGGTGATTTTTCAACTTCCAATTTTATCACTTTTGGTCCCAAATTTTCCTAATTGTTCCATACCAACAAATTCATGCACAACTTATATCACAAAATAAAATCGAAGGTCAAAAATCCCGACTTTGTATCCCGAAATAGTTGTCCTTAACTTATCATAATTAATCCGGATTGTTCCAATGCATAAAATACGGGTTCTAACAGTATCGGAAAGGGATTCACGAGTAACGAGTTAGTGATGATTTAATGATGCTTTGGAAAGGAGTTGTAACGTCCTTAGATTATTAATGAAGTGTTAAACAAATGTTAAGAAGGTTCCAAAAGGATCGAGATCAAACGAAACGACGAAGACGACTTCGGGAAAACTGTGAGTTGCACGGCCACTTCCACGGACCGTGTAACTTTGTACGAACCGTGGAAGGGTCCATGGAAGTCCCAGCAGAGACGGTGGCTGGCTGGTGGTGAACCACGACCAGAACCACAGACCACACAATGTTCCACGGACCGTGGAAGAGCCCGTGGAAGTCCCGACGGGCTGAACTTAGTTCAATTATATAATGATGTTCCCACTTCATTTATTTCATTCCCACACTTTTCTATCTCTCTCAAGACTTCTAGAGAGTTCCACACTCTTCATCCACAAGAATTCAAGAAAGATTGGTGATCAACTTCATCAAACCAAGTGAATCAAGTGTATGAAACCCATTAAAGTTCATCCAAAATAAGAAATCCAAGTGAAGGTGAAACTAGGGTATTTCTCAAGTGGTGTTTGCACCTAAGGATCATTCCTACACCATCTAAGGTAATTTTTATGACATTTTCTTGTTGTTTAAGGTATTTGAAAGTTGAAACACTTGGATTATATGCGGAAATAGGAAATGGTCATGAATATGTGAATAGTGTCACTTTTGAGTAAATGTTTGGATTGAGTTATGATTCTTGATACATTATGATTATAACCATGTTATAAATGATATTGAGAGCATGGAATAGACCTTGTATATGAATGGACGAAATTGCGTGATATGATCATAAATATGGATGAATTGGAAGTGAATATGGTAAGGATAATGTAGTTGAATAAAGGCTATTGTGATGATATTGTGGATATTATTATTGATGTTTGGGAGTTGATATATGATATGGAGGAAGTCGTCTAAATAAAGGAGATGCTGTCCAATTTTTTCTAGCTTTAGTCATGAATGCTAAGCTATTAATTCTCTAATGATAGTCTAACTCTAATCAGTAAACGTGAGCATCGAAGAAGCTCGTGAAAGTGATAGAATAGTCGAACGGAAAGGTATGAAAGGCTAACCCTTCATTCATAAGGCATGGTTCTTTGGCCAAATATCTATCATTTTATGAGCCTACGATATTCTTTAATGATCCTATCTATAAATGCTACTAAGCTTATGATTCTCGATATGATACGATTGTACTCAGTTCCTTATACGACGAGTAATCCTCTAAGGATAGAATGTAACGAATGATGCTAGTAGAAAGGTTAAAGATGCTTATGAGCTTATGTGTATATGTGCCTATGTATGGCTATTACGAAACCCCGAGCTTATATGGCCAGGTAGAATATAGTGAATACGTATATATCTATCTATAATGACGCGCGCGCACCGCCGCGGCGCGCGTATAACCCCGAGGCTTGGTAGGGTTGTGTATGACACCGAGCCTGGTAGGCCGTATGTGAAACACCGAACCTTTCGTGGTCGGGTATGCTATATAAATGCTATGTATATGACATCAATATAAGTACGAATATGCTAAGTATACGTAAAGGCTATGTAAAGGCTATGTATATGATATAAACATGAGTATGAATGGAAATATGAATACGAATACGAAAATAGATATGAAAGGTAAATGAGTACGGATATGGAGGTAAGTACACGAATACGCAATAGAAATGGAATGTCCCCATGG
>NW_026726885.1:0-37101 GCF_029784015.1 Lycium ferocissimum
CCGAACTCCCCTTTTTTTTTCTTTTTTTGCTTATGCTTTGTTCTTGGTTTCTTCGAATCTTCTTAGGATAAACATGACATATAATCCCACATGGGAATGACCAAGGCTTGGACCCCTTGTCAGCCGGTTACTGGGCCTTCTCCTTTTGGGCCTCATTTTCCTTTTTTTTTTTTGAGTCCAAATGGGTTAGAAGCCTTGTTTTGTACCTCAAAATCAATTTCCAAAATTCCGACTTTGCCCCTGGCCCCCCCCCCCCCCCCCCCCCACACCAATATCTTTCATGAAAACACACCCACATGTTAATTCCAAATAACATATAACCCCTTTCCTTTACACATAAAAATTATTTTGGATTTTCCAATTAAAAAAAATACCGGATATAACAGCGAGACCATCAATGAATAGCAACACCATAAGAAAACATAAAATAAGATTATAAAGTTTCTATGAAAGAAGTGATGGGGACCGATATACACGTATATCGAGACTCAAGTGACAAACATAAAAACACGGTCATTATATCCCATTGGGTCATCCGTAGGAAGATTTCAAGACATTTCGATTTCATTTCCAAGGGTTTTGACGTTTGAACATCACTTTACCTTAGCAAATGTGGATTCAATTTATCTGAATGAATAGTGAATAAATTTAGGTGTCGTTTCCGAGGGGTAGGACTTTTTCCCGAGGGTCGGATCTCAACTTATACTAACTAAGACATGCCAAATGAAGGGGAGGTAGGTTTGCTACCTTTTTACGCTTTGTTCACGTCTTCAAACTCAAGCTCCAAATTCGCCAAAAATTCATAAATTGGTCATGTTTACCAAACATGATTAGTGCCTTTAGAATTGAATTCTTAAAATAATACTTGGCTACCGAAATTTCGGCAGCACCTCCCCTATAAATACTCCATTCCACCAAGTTCAACTTGGCCCATCTCAATCAACAACAATCCGGGAATTCAACCAAGCCAAACTAACAACACATAATATCAACAACCACTTATATTTAATTCAACCCAATTCAATTTTTTCTCAATGCAATTCAATTCAATTCCATACAATTCATTATAATTCAATACAATATAATTCATATAATATTCCAACAATACCATCAACATACTACTTACCCACATCTTCCTAATTCTATGAAACAAAACAACATTTTTTCTTTCTTTCAAATTCAATCACAACAACCCAATTTTCATTCCTCCAAACCATTAAATCTTTATTCTAACACCATAGAACCTACCATAACAAACAATTTCCATTCTAAATAAAATCAATTCACTACACTCTTCCACTACCTGAATTCGGCCAAACACCCCATATACATATTTCTTATGAATTTCCATATTTTCCATACATTACAACAACAACCAACACACAACACAACACAACACAACTCACACACACATACACACACTCACGGCTCCACACATACTTCCACAACACATGAATTTCATCCATTTTCATGCAACCAACATACTTAAACATCCAGCACACATAAGAAAAGGATTAAACCTTACCTTATTCCTTACTTCTTCACTTGACTCAATTTAACAACTTGTATGAATAAGTGTTCTTCTTGCTCCACAAGTCACTCCACTTTACTAAGAACTCTTCAAGGGATTGTTTGGCTATGAAGAACAAGTTGAGAATTCTCTCTTTTTTTTTCTTTTTTTTTTCTTTTCTCGGTTTTTTTTTTTCTTTGGCTATGGCCGAATGGCCAAGGCTCTCTCTCCTCTTTCTTGTCTTCTTGAAAAATCTAGGGAAATAAGATGAATAATTCATCTTCCCAACTATATATATATATAGTCTCTTCCAATTAAAATCAACCATATGGTCCTGTTTGGCCTAATTTAATTTGGCCACATTTTGCAAGTGGGGCCCATGGCCAATTGGCCTCTTTCTTGAAAATTCTAGGAGATTTCTTCAATTTCATGAAAAATATTTCCCTTGGTTCCAAATTTGCCCTAGCCTTTTCTCCATATTTCCATGAGTCATTATGCAAATATACCTTTTTACCCCTGTTCGTCTTAATATTCCCACTTTACAATTTTCCATACGCAACTTGTGTCACTCGCCTTGACTTACCCGAGGGTACAAAATACGGGATGTAACAAGAAAGATGAAGAAATATGGAGAAAAAAAAAGGAGTTGTTCGGTTGAAGGGCTGGCCGAAATTGGCCATGGAGAATTCACCACAAAATTATTTTCTTCCATGTTTTCCACTCTTTTGGAAGGTGCTAAACAACATGAAGTGGTTGTTGAATCAAGTAAAGCTCTTGTTCAGCAAGACCTTGCCTTAGCCGAATGAAGGGAGGAGGAAGAAGGTGAGTTCTAATCTTTTTTTCATATGTTATAGATGATTTGTATGTGTTGTGAAGTATGGAAATGAATGAAAAATCATGGAATATGGAAGTTGAGGTTGTGGCCGAATATGTATGTGTGGCCGTGCATATGTGTATGTTGTGTAGGAATGGAGAGTAATTGAATTCAACATGTTTATGTGTTGTTGTGATGTGTAGAAAATGAATGAAACTCATGGAATGTTGTATGTTGTGGAGTGGCCGAATAGGGGCTGCTTGGTGTGCATAAAATGATCTAATGTTATCTTGCATTTTGGTTGTCGATTTTATGAATTCTATAACGTGGAATGGAGGTTAGTGATCTAAGTTGAAGTTAGAAACCATGCGGACTGATTTGAAGCTTAATGCGACCTTAATGTAGTTTCTTGAACTTGTAAGAGTAATGATGTTAAAGTATGGTTTGTTGGTGTAGTTTATGAATTTGAAAGGAGAAAATGTGTTGTTGTTGTCCCTAATGTAGTTGATGGATTTCGGGTAAGATGGCCTAGTGCTTGAGTTGTCTTGAATATTGTATGGATCACTTGGAACGTTCTTAAATCGTATTTGAATGGCGCGGATTACTACTTCTGAACATGTAAGTATTGATGTTAGTTTGAATATATGAAGTTGAATTGAACATTTGGAATGTTGTTGAAATATTTGGACAAGAGTTATTGGCATTATGATATATTTTGAATTGAATGGCAATGTTGTTAGAATGTTTGGTTGGTATTGTGTTGATGTAATTGGCGTAGTTTAATTCTCGGGGTGGTGTATTTATAGGGGAGAATGTGCCGGAATTTCTCAGTAGAATTTGGTGTGCATATGGAATCGGGTTTCTAAATGCTTTTGGCTAATGTTTGATATTTAATGGCGTGTTGTAGATCTTGGAAAGTTCACGTACGTAAACTTGGATTAGCTTTTGGAAAGCAAACAAGGTATGCAAGGCTTACTTTTCTTCATTGGCATGTCTTAGCTCCGCTAAGCCATGATAAATTACGAGCTTCGAGGTTATTCCATTCTTGAAATCCGAGCAAGTATATGAATCTTATTCATTCCGTAATGTCCGCAATTCAATTTAGTTGAACTATGATTCTTATGCCTTTGGTAAGATTGAATTTCAAGTTTATAAAAGAATTTTGTTGGAAATAAAAGTTCTGTAACTACGAACGTCCATAACTTTTGACTAAGGGCTCGGATCGCGACGAACCGTTTGTGGAAGATCTAACACGAATAAGACCCTAACTTTCGTAAGCGGGCCCGGTTGGTCGATGCATACCCGTGGTCCCCGAGACCTTGATTCACTCGAGCCCGATGACTTTTTGAAAAACCTAACTTGGCTATCGATTTAACTCCCAAGCGTTGACTACTTATTTATTCGTTGAGTCCGTCGTAATATATATGATTATGATCCTTATGTTTCTATAATACGCTATGACGTCCGATATGTTTCTGAGTAGCGTCTGAGAGATATTTGACACGTTTCCAAATGTCGTTTGGAAGGTAATTAAAATGACTAAAATTATGATTTCCTCTAATGACGGTTTGTTTTGATTTTTCTATTAAGGCTTCAAAAATGTTTTTAAAAGTTGCATATAGTCTCTCACGACTCTGCTCGTGCACATGGTCGACACTTCCTTCGCCGCGTCCCGGGGCCGGTTGTTATCGTGCGCTTATGCTATATATTCCGGAGTATGACGTGTCCGGTCCGCCGAGCCCCTTTTGGTCGGGACCGGTTATGGTGTTATGATGTGTCCGAGTACGCCGAGTCCCCTTTGGGCCGGCACCGTGGTTATGTTATGATGTGTGTGACGGGGATACGGAGATATAAAATTTTCTGGAGTATGATGTGGCGTGGCGCCAACGTCGGGCGGGCGACCACCGTTCTAAGAGCCTTTGCATGATTTGCATTTTACTCAGTAATCACTTTGATATTTTGATATTTTGATACTTTGATATTGCATTTATTCTTCCGTACTTTAGTCCGATCTTATTTACACGTTCATTACGTTTCGCGCTTTGTATACTCGGTACATATTATTCCGCCCCGACCCCCTCGTTCTTCGGGGCCGCGTTTCATGCCGCGCAGTGGCTGTGTACACGACTTGGCGGTCCGTCTACTTAGGACATGCGTTCGCTCGTCCGAAGTGCTCCTTTTATTCGGAGCCCCATACTTTTGGTACGTACATTTTCGTTTCATGTATATATATGCTTGTTCATGGGTACGGCGGGGCCCTGTCCCGTCATATGATTCTGTTATGACTCTTAGAGGTCTGTAGACATATACGTGTGGGTTATGGATTGCTACCGTTTCATTGTGTCTGTGTGATCTGTGTCCGTACGCCTTATATGATAATAGCCTTCATCGCCTCGTCTCGATATCCTCCGCTGGATGTTGTGACCGCGGAGCGTGTATGTAGGATATCCTCCGCTGGATGTTGTGACCGCGGAGAGTTTATGTATATATGTGTATATGTATTATGACAGCTATAGTTTGATGCTTGAACTTTGTATATGTATACCTGTCTGCATGTGGATTGTGGTTAGCAGGCACGTCCGGGTGCCCGACGGGTACCGGTCACGGCCCACGGGTTGGGTCGTGACAACAATCATGTAAGGACATATATATATATATAATGAACCCGGCCCTCAAGACAAGAGCATACTCGGTGACCATTTGTCAATCATCATTTGAGACTCAGTAGATAAGTAGGCTAATTAACACTCGAGTATCAGGGCGATAGTCATGTTCAGTACTCTTTGAATGTCATTATGAACTATATCAAATAAAGTCTCAGGGATCATAGACATGTATCAAATTAATACGAGACAGCTTATGAAAGTTAAGGACATTAATCATTATAGAGTCTTTCAAGAATATGAACTTTTATGTATCATTTACTATCCGATCATATAGAAAACTCGAGGGCAGTAACTCAACTACTCTAAGAGTTCTAACATCAAGAAGTGAATAAGAATCATAAATCATGCTCGGAACTTGTGAATAGAATTACCCCAAGTCTCATATCATACGTCACTTATATCTAAGACATGCCAAAAGAAAGAAGGGATAACTTTACATACCTTTAGCGTTTATTCGCAACACAACACGTATACGCTGCCCGAGGTGTCTTAACCTATATTAAGACGTCAAGAACTATGGTTAAGCTACGGAGAGATTCAAAACGTATTCCAACGTTAGTAACTCCTTTCTAGATAATTAGACGACGTTTCCCTTATATTCAAACCAACTACATAACAACCAAGCCAACATCAATAACCACACGTTCAAGTACTAATCCGAGACTATTCAAGACAAGACTCGAGAACACTCCGGACAGCCCACACAACATTCCAAACAGCCCACATTCACAACATTCGATAACAATCCACATACGACTACTACATATTCAAATTATCCTTAATGACCCATAGTCTTAACGTTTTCATCGAAACGATCTTCTAACAGCCCAACCAATACAATAACATCATGGATAACTTTAGTCACATTTAATCTTCCAAGCTCAACAAGAACAACAACGACATATCAAAATAGCCCCTAACTAACAACATAAACGATGCTCGAAAATCTTGCGAATACCTACGAACACACCAAGTAAACCACATACGATTCTTACACATTATTTTATACAATCTTTCCATCTAATTTAGTGAAATATAACAGCAACCACACGACAACTACATCACTTATTCATAGGCATGAAAACTACACTAATATCACAATAATCCTTACAACAGCCCACAAACAAATTTAACTTCAACTTTAACCATTAAATGCCTCCATTCTCATCATCAAATCCATAACAACAACAACCAAAATACTAATCACAATCAATTCACCATCTTTACATAAAACAGCCCCTACGGTTTCAACAACATTACAACATCAACATACATAATTTCATACATCCAATTCACATTTACACATTAACAACACGTCCAAACTCATTCTAAAACATGTAGAAAATGATCAACCCTTACCTTAACAAATTGACTCTCTTAATTTGCTAGAATTTGTGAATTGAAATTAATAATTGTTCTTCTTGCTCTAATGGATCAATTCACGTTGCTATGCACCTTCCACTTTGGTTAGAACACCTTGAAAAATTATTTGGATCAACAATTTGTGAGCTCAAGTTAAAAGCTCATCCATGGCCGAGATGGCCTCTTTCTATCTCTATAATTTTAAGTGTTGAAGATGATGAAAATGAGTTCATTAGTCATCAAATTCACATTATATATGTGCTAGGATGAGGGACAGTGTCCCACTCAAGGCTTGAGCCAATCAAATTTGGCCATGCCATGGGAATGGGGTCACACTGCCCACTAATGCATAATTAGTGAATATTTAATCTTAATCTCCACTTAATAATCTAATCATGGTTAATTGATCCCTAATCTCTACTAATATTTCCATACCAATTAAAATTTATAAGCAATTCGTGTATTAATAAAAATCGGAGATTAAAAGTCTCTATCTCATATCCCAAAATAGTCTTGTCCTTAAACTTATCGCGATTAGCTTAAAATATCCCAATGTACAAAAATACGGGATATAACATCCTTCCCCCCTTTAGAACATTCGTCCTCGAATGTTAAACTAGTCTTGAAAGGTCTTATAAGGACTTCGGGGGAGTCTCTTTTATAGCTATCACATATAGTTCACTTATCAATCAATATAATCATATTAGGAGTTTAGATTACCTGTAGGTATAGGGAACAAGTAAGGATACTTATCCTTCATCTCCTCCTCGGCTTCCCAGGTCATCTCTTCTCTGTTATTGTTTCGCCACAACACTTTAATGGAAGCCACATCTTTAGTACGCAACTTTCTTACCTGACGATCCAGTATAGCTACAGGGTTCTTCTCGTGGATAACTTATCAGATTACGATCGGACATCATCCACGGGGAACACTGGAAGGATCACTTGATACATTTGCGAAGCATAGATACGTGAGCTATGGGTGTTGCTTTCAAATCGGATGGTAGGTCTAACTCATAGGCAACCTTGCCTACCTTACGAATAATCTGATAAGGCCCAATAATATACCTCGGGCTAAGCTTCCCTTTCTTGCCGAATCTCATTACACCCTTCATGGGTGACACCTTCAAGAATACCCAATCACGACAATGGAACTCTAAGTGTCGACGTCGATTATCTGCATATGACACGTCGACCCCGAGACTTTCCTTGTAATAACCTTTTGATAAGTTTCACCTTATCAATGGCTTCATTGAATCATATACGGGCCAATTAATTTAGTGTCTCCAACATCAAACCAGCCAATAGGTGACACACTTTTCTGCATACGAGCCTCGTACGGTGCCATCTGGATGCTAGAATGGTAGCTATTATTATAGGCAAACTCGATAAGTGGCAAATGATCGTCCCGACTACCCGAAGTCAATAAAACAGGCCCGCGTATATATATCTCCTTGCGTGAATAGTACGCTCGGCTTTGTCCGTCGATGCGAGGGTGAAATGCGTGCTAAGACTCACACTATCCCCAATCCTTCTGGAATGATCTCGGAAGTTACTGTATTCCCGAGCACCTCACGCACAATATAATAGATGTGGGAAAAAGTAAAGTCTTACTATCTCCTTGATATATAACTTTGCATAGTCCTCGAAATTTGAATAAGTAGTCGTTTACTAGAAGAAAATGGGCTGATTTTGTCAACCTCTCTACGATAACCCATATGGAATCATACTTTAGTCGGGGTGCGGGGTAAACACATGTAATGAATTCCATATTAATTGCTTCCTACTTCTAAGTCGGGATCTCCATCTCCTGTAATAATCCACCAGGCTTCTGATGCTCGATCTTAACCTGTTCGCAATTCGGACGCTTTCCGACAAAACTGCTATGTCCCTCTTCATGCCATCCCACCAGTACAAACATCTGAGGTCATGATACATCTTTGTTGACCCCGGATGAACAGAATAACGGGCATAATGTGCCTCTCCCATAACCTGTTGTCGCAGCCCTGCAACCTCAGGTACACATAATCTACCCCTATATCGTAGCACTCCGTCAGGTGTAATCTCGAATGGGGTTTCCTCCTTCTTAAGGGCTGTATCTCTATACTGTGCCAGAATAGGGTCCTCGTACTGACGTCGCTTTGCCTTTTCCATGATAGAGGATTCAACAACTTCTCGAACAGAAACCCCACTATCTCCAGAATCAGCCAAACGGACTCCAAGACTAGCTAGCTGATAAATCTCACGGACTATTTCCTTCCTTTCTGGTTGCACGTCCGTCAAACTACCCATAGACTTACGGCTAAGTGCATCTGCTACAACGTTTGCTTTCCCTGGATGGTATAGAATATCAACATCATAATCCTTCAGCAATTCTAGCCATCTCCTCTGCCGTAAATTCAGCTCCTTCTGCTTAAAGATATATTGGAGACTTTTGTGATCCGTGTAAATATCAACATGCACGCCATATAAATAATGCCTCCATATCTTCAAAGCATGAATCACCGCTGCTAATTCCAGATCATAGTAGGACAATTCCTTTCGTGCTTTTTGAGTTGCCGGGAGGCGTAGACTATAACTCTACCATGCTGCATCAATGCACAACCTAGGCCAACACCGGAAGCATCACAATAAATGACATAGCCATCTGGTCCCTCAAGAAGAGTTAGAACGGGAGCTGTAGTCAACTTATCTTTCGACAGCGGAAGCTTCGTTCACAAGCATCGGTCCTTGGAACTTGCCTTCTGAGTTAGCCTTGTTAAAGGCGCTGAAATCGAAGCAAACTTCTCCACAAATCTCCTGTAATATCCTGCTAGCCCCAGAAAACTACGTACCTCAGTAGGTGTCGAGGTCTAGGTCAAGTCTTTACGGCCTCAATCTTCTGTGTATTTACCTGAATACCGTCAGCTCCAATAATATGCCCCAAGAATGCTACTGAAGTCAACCAGAATTCATATTTAGAGAACTTAGCATACAATTTCTGGTGCTGGAGCACCCCAAGTACCGTCCTCAGATGATCCGCATGCTCCTCCTCTGATCGTGAATAGACCAGAATATCATCAATAAATACAATCACGAACATATCTAGGAACGGCTTGAATACTCAGTTCATTAGATCCATAAACAACTTTGGAGCATTGGTCGCCCAAAAGACATCACCCTAAACTCATAGTGCCGTATCGGGTCTGAATGCGATCTTTGGAATATCGTCTCTCTTACCCGCACTTTGATGTAACCCGACCGCAAGTTTATCTTCGAGAAACACTTAGCACCCCCGCAATCGGTCAAATAAATCATCAATCTGGGGAGGGGATATCTATTCTTTATTGTCACCTTGTTCAACTGCCTATAATCAATACACATCCGCAGCGACCCATCTTTCTTTCTCACGAACAGTACCGGTGCTCCCCAAGGTGATGTGCTGGGCCTAATGAAGCCCTTCTCTAGAAAATCCCTCAGCTGCTCCTTTAATTCCTTCAGTTCTGTAGGTGCCATTCTGTAAGGAGGAATAGATATGGGCTGAGTATCTGGCAACACATCTATAGTGAACTCTATCTCCCGCTCAGGAGGAAGACTTAGAAGTTCATCTGGGAATACATCTGGAAATTCATTGACTACCGGAACTGACTGGAGAGTCGGTACTTCTGCTTTCAAGTCATGCACACGAACCAGATGATAGATATAACCCTTTCTAACAATCTTCCTTGCCTTGAGGTATGAAATAAACTTACCCCTCGGCGATGCCGTATTCCCCAGCCACTCTATAATTGGCTCCCGGGAACTGAAACCGAACTATCTTGTTTCTACAATCAACGTTAGCATAACAAGAAGCTAACCAATCCATACCCATAATAACATCAAACTCAGTCATATCTAACTCTATCAAATCTGCCAAGGTATGACGACTATATATATCCACCGAACAATTTCTATATACTTGCTTTGCTATAACAGAGTCTCCTACCGGTGTAGCTACCTCAAATGGTTCTATCAATTCAGGTTTTATTCCGATTCTACTAGCAACAAAGGGAGATATATATGATAAGGTGGAGCCTGGATCTATCAATACATATACGTCCCGAGAGAAAATCGATATTATAGCTGTAACCACATTTGGTGATGCCTCCTAATCCTGTCTACTAGCCAAAGCATATATGCTATTCGAAGGACCGCTAGAACTGGAAGCTCCGCCATGGCCTCTACCACGGCCTGCTGGTGTCTGAATACTACCCCATGGGGGCGCATAGCCACAGAAGAAGATGAACCAGCAACTGACCCAGTAGGCTGAGCTGCACCACCTGGATTACCCCCATATGGACACTCCGTCATAATATGGCCTTGACGGCCACAAGAAAAACAAGCACCAGTAGTAAGACGGCATTCCCCCGAATGGGGCCTACCACACCGAGAACACCGAGGCAAAGGTGGCCTCGACTGACTCGAACCCCTGGGCATCTGCGAACCCGAAGCCCTGGAGCTCTGACCAGCTCCTGAATATCCTGTGCTATCAAATCTCCTACCAGTGAACTGTGGGGGTGCACTCCGTCTTTGGCTGAGAAGGATATCTACTATACTGCTGAGGCTTCCTGCCTCGAAACTCACCGGACACCCACCGATCTAGCCCTCTTATCTTTGGCCTCTATCATAATCTCTATCTGACGACGTCCCCGTGTCGATCCTCTACCCCCGTGCATATGCCCGTACCGAGCAATATCCATACCTACCGAGAAGCCATTATCATACAACTATCAACCAAGTAACGATCCAGCCCCATCACATAATGATGCACCCTATCAGCCATATCAGCTACAATAGTGGGCGCATGTCTAGTCAACGAATCAAACTCAAGGCTATAATCTCGAACACTCTTTCCGTTCTGCCTCAAATGTAGGAATCTATCAACTCTGGCTCGCCTCATCTCCGGAGGTAGAAAGTGGCTAAGAAAGGCCTCCACAAACTCATCCCATACCGCTGGAGGAGCACCCTCACCCCTAGACAACTCCCAGGACTCATACCAATTAACAGCTACATCGCGCAACCGATACGAAGCCAACTCAACAGACTCAGTCTCAGAAGCTCTAATTATCCTCAACGTACGCTGCATCTGCCGAATAAACTCCTGCGGATCCTCCCCGGGCTTTGACCCGTAGAACTCTGAGGGGTTACAAGTCGAGAAGTCACGAGCCCTTAAATTATCATGTCTATCCGCATAGTCACCTCCTAAGCCCATGCCTCGCGAGCTTGCCCCGTCACTAATCTGCGGTCGAATCGAACCGCATCTCTCATAGCCCTATCCTCCGCCCCCGGCCGAGAGCCGGAGGCTCGTGCACCGGAGCCTCGGGAGCCGGCGGTGGAGCCGCCCCCTGATCTGCCACGCCGCTCCAAGCTCCTCTCGGTGGTGGCGGTGTAGCGAGCTCGGCCGACCGGAGCACAACCTCGAGCATAGATCGGGCACGGGCCCTAGTAACTCTCCGTGTCCGGCTAGTCTCTCCTCCACCGACTTGCCCTTCCCGGGCACTGCCGCTTCTTTGGAGGCATCGCTGTAAACATAATAATCCGTTAGGGAGGAATTATCCTGATAATACAGCTCTATCGCACGATCTAGAGTAAGAAGGAAAGATAACATCCTAAATGTCCTGTAGCTTCCTGTTTATAGATGTGGTGCACAACACACCGATAAACAAGACTCTACTAGACACGGTTTGTAGACACTCCGAGGATGAACCGCTCTGATACCACTTTTGTCACGACCCAACCCCGTAGGCCATGACTAGTGCCCGAGCTGGACACTCGTATACACACACCGTTAGCTATAATCAATTGACACTAAACATAATATGGAATTTATAAAAACAAACGTCGTCTCAGAATTGTCACATGTATATATCAAGGCAACCTGTCTCCTGAGGAGTTACAACTATCCACAGATAACATGGAATACAAGCCGACAAGGCTGTCATAACGTGTGGGAACGCCCCAACATATATATACGCAAGCCGACAAGGCCGCACCACACCCAAAACATATATATATATATATATATATATATATATATATATATATATATATATATATATATATATATATATATATATATACGAATGGGAACGTCCCAAAACATAAGTCATACTAACACAGCTGGACAACATCTATATACAACCCACACATATGTCTACAGACCTCTAAGAGTATCAACAGTAACATATGACGGGACAGGGCCCCGCCGTACCCCTGGATAAACATATATATATATATATATACATCAAAAGGATCTGTACCAAAAGTCTAGGCTCCGGGACAATGGAGCACTCCAAGATAGCTAAATAGAAATCCTAAGCTGGCGGATCACCAAAGCGAATGTCGTACTGCGCGGGCATGAAACGCAGCCCCCCCCCCCCCCCGAAGAAAGGGGTCAAGTACGAGATATGTACTGAGTATATAAAGCATGAAATACAATAAGAAAGATCATAACTGGAGTAGAGAATCCAGGAGGCAAGTATGATAATCAAGGAATCACTGTACCTGTGTCTTATGAAATAAAATCATGCATATCATTATCATATACCGTACCCGCCCCATTATGGGACTCGGTGAATCTGTCATATACATGTATATCATACCCGGCCCATCATGGGACTCGGTGCCATCATCATCATCATCATATATATCATATATATATATATATATATATATATATATATATATATATACGTACCGGCCCTCTAGTGAGGGACTCGGTGAACAATGCAGTGAAACTGTGCACGAATACATACCCGGCCCGGGACTCGGTGAAAGATGTAACAACAGTATGCACGAGCAGAGTAGTGAGTAACCATATGCAACTAAATCATCATCTGAGACTCAATAGATAAGTAGACTAACTAACACTCGAGTATCAAAACGATAGTCATGTTAAGTTCTCTCTAAATGTCATTATGAACTATATTAAGTAAAGTCTCAGGATCATAGATATGTATCAAATTAATACGAGACAGCTTATGAAAGTTAAGGACATTAGTCATTATAGAGCCTTTTAAGAATAGGAACTTTTATGTATCATTTACTATCCAATCATATAGAAGACTCGAGGGCAGTAGCTCGACTACTTTAAGAGTTCTAACATCAAGAAGTGAATAAGAATCATGAATCATGCTCGGAACTTATGAATAGAATTACCCCAAAGCTCATATCATATATCACCTATATCTAAGACATGCCAAAAGAAAGAAGGGATAGCTTCACATACCTTTAGCGTTTATTCGCAACACAACACGTATACGCTGCCCAATAGTGTCTCAACCTATATTAAGACGTCAAGAACTATGGTTAAGCTACGGAGAGATTCAAAACGTATTCCAACGTTAGTAACTCCTTTCTAGATAATTAGACGACGTTTCCCTTATATCCAAACCAACTACATAACAACCAAGCCAACGTTAATAACCACACGTTCAAGTACTAATTCGAGACTATTCAAGACAAGACTCGAGAACACTCCGGATAGCCCGCACAACACTCCAAACAGCCCACATTCACAACACTCGATAACAATCCACATACGACTACTACATATTCAAATTATCCTTAATGACCCATAGTCTTAACGTTTTCATCGAAACGATCTTCTAACAGCCCAACCAATACAATAACATCATGTATAACTTTAGTCACACTTAATCTTCCAAGCTCAACAAGAACAACAACGACATATCAAAACAGCCCCTAACTAACAACATAAACGATGCTCGAAAATCTTGCGAATACCTACGAACACACTAAGTAAACCACATATGATTCTTACACATTATTTCATACAATCTTTTCATCTAATTTTAGTAAAATATAACAGCAACCACACGACAACTACATCACTTATTCATAGGCATGAAAACTACACTAATATCACAATAATCCTTACAACAGCCCACAAAACCAATTCAACTTCAACTTTAACCATTTAATTCCTTCATTCTCATCACATAATCCATGATAACAACAACTAAAAATACTAAATAAAATCAGTTCACCATTTCACATAAAACAGCCCCTACGGCTTCAACAATATTCCAACATCAACATACATAATTTCATAGACTCAATTCATATTTACTAAATTACAACAAGCCCAAATCCCTACTAAAACGTGTAGAAAATGATCAGCCCTTACCTTAGCAACTTGACTTCTCAACTTGGCTAGAATTTGTGAATTGAAATAATAATTGTTCTTGCTGCTCTAATGGCTACCTCACGTTACAATTGCCCTTCCAATTTGGTTAGAACACCTTGAAAAATTGATTTGGATCAACAATTTGTGAGCTCACTTAAGCTCAGCCATGGCCGAGAGCCATCCTCTCTCTATCTCTATATTTCTAAGTTGTTGAAGATGAGAAATGAACTCTTAGTCATCAAATTCACATTATATATGCAGCTTCTATGAGTGACAAGTGTCCCACTCAAGGCTTGAGCCAATCAAATTTGTCCATGCCATGGGTGGGGTCCACACGGGCCACTAATGCATAATTAGTGAATTTTTTAATCTTAATCCCCACTTAATAATCTAATCATGGTTAATTAATCCCTAATCCCCACTAATATTTCCATACCAATTAGAATTTATAAGCAATTCGTGTATTAATAAAAATCGAGGATTAAAAGTCTCTATCTCATATCCCAAAATAGTCTTGTCCTTAAACTTATCGCGATTAGCTTAAAATATCCCAATGTACAAAAATACGGGATATAACACTGATGATGTTATTGCAGCAGATTTGAGTTGGCAATATGATTAGGAAGCAGTTGACAATAGTATATTGTTAATTAATGCACATTGTATAGTCTACTTTTTTTCTTTGTTTAGAAATATAGTAGTTTTTGTTAATGCATAATGTAAACTGAAGAAAAAGGGGTTATCTATCAAGTTCTCTTCCTTTGTTCACTGAAAGGAAAGAGTGAGTTCCATTTTGTTGAGACATATATTACACAAAAGGAAATTTAGTTCAATTCATCTACATGATTACACACGTTCTTATATCACTAGCACACTAAAAGCATATTAAGCAAAACCCACTATAAAACCCATTCATATGAAGTGCCATGTATACAAGAATCGATGCCAATGAAATCATCTTCAGTTACGTATACAAATAATAAGATCTTCAGTTATGTATATAAGAATGTACGCAGTGTAGTGTATACATAGAGTAAACAAGTAACAACAGTTATCCCATGTATACATTCATATATATATATATATATATATATATATATATATATATTGTAAAGTATCATGTATACATTCTAATATATATATTTTAAGAATTAAAAAATATACATTCTTCGTTATTGCACTTTTGACCCATTTACCCTCGTTGACCCTTCCCTAAGCCTTGTTAGTACGTTTTTGACCCGCGGGGATGGGTGGTATGGTTCCCGAGATGATCAGGGTGAGATTTATTATGACTTTTTGTGAGATAGAGCCTTAAAGTGAAAAATGTTTCACCGATAGTTGACTTTTGGGTAATCGGACCTTTTTCGAAAATCCGTCGATTTCGAGAGGTCCGAATGGTCGATTATGACTTGGTGGTATGTTCAATTCGATTCCCAAGGCACTTGGGAGCGTTTTGCCTTATTGGTTGGAAAGTTGAGTTTGGCCATTGGGTGTTGACCCGGTCAAATAGGCCACCATTGGAAATTTCGAGACCGCGAGTGATTCCGTAGCGTGTTTTTATGTATGGATACATGTCTATTTTGTATCTGGGAGGTCTCGGGTGATTGTTGGATTTCTGAATTGATATAGTGAAAAACCAGGATTATTCTGGTTTCGGGTGTCTGCCATAGCGGCACCAGATCCTCTATAGCGGCCCCGATACAACGGGGTCTTGGTCCGCTATAGTGGGGTAGTGACGTTTGAGAGGGATCGCCATAGCGGACGGTGATCCGCTGTGGTGGATGCGCGATAGCGAGGGTGGGCCGCTGTGGCGGGCTCGCTATAGCGAAATGACGAGGACCAGAACCTATTGAATGCTAAGTGAAACCCTTTTATTTCCCATTCTTTCACTTTTTGTTCCTAAGCACTTTTGAGTCGAATTGAGGAGATTCTTGGCTGATTCCTCGTGAGGGTAAGTTCCCTAACCTTGAATTCTTTCTTTTACATTCCTTAAGCATGAATCCATGATAGAAAATTCATAGAACTTAAGAAGAAAGATGGGTTTTGATTCCTATTTCATAAAATGAGTTTTAGTCTTTCTTAATGGGATTTTCTGGTGGATTATTTAATCTAATCATGGAATTTGATGATTTAGTAAATAATTGTCTTGCATCTTCCATTTATGTTGATGAAATTGAAGGTTTGAAAGTTAGGGTTTATACTCAAATTGGGGGTTTTGACTTGATTAACGAAATTGACCCATTCTTGTGTTATTTTTAGCAATTGTTTGGTAGGATTCAACTCCTTGAATGTTGAATTGCGTATTTCACTTTGGAAATACCCGTTTTACCCTTATGGGCCCGTTTTTCCCTTTCTCCATAGTTGAATTTGATTTGAAAGATAAGTATAGCAATATGGACGTTGTTCTTCCTTATTTCTAACTACGAAAGGGCAAGGCAAATGTGTGATTGTTTGTGGCTCCTGCTCAGCTACCAGGTAGGTTATAGCTTACCTTATGGTTAGACTTTTGCATATGTAGAGTTAGTGATTGTCGGAGACAACATGCTACGCCTTCGGGTATGAAGTTGGGATGGTTTACTTAGGTTGGTACTGTTGTTTGATTGTGGGCTTGTCGCCTTTTTGTGATCTATTGGCTTGTTTCCACATGTGTGATATTATGCTTGATACTTAGTCGTCTTATCATGATTGTGAAATTGCTGTCTCTCTCTCTTATTGGGTATTATCTTGGATAGAGGAAATAATTTGACTTGTTACTGATATCGATAGATGTGTCCATGTGTGGCACGATTGATTTGATATGTTGTCATCATTCATTGATATTATGCCGTGTACTCATTCTCATCTTTCATGATACTCCGATATGAGCTGAGCTTGGTATTGACACTGATTATGGCTTGTTGTCTTGTTGTGATCTATTGGCTTGTTGCCATGTGTGTGATACTTAGTGACTTATTCATGGCTGGGAACCCGTATCTCTCAGTTATTGGTTATTGATTTGTAAAGAGGAAGGAATGGATATTTACCTTGATATTGGGATATGTGTCCATGTGTTGAGGGATTGTCATTGATATACTCTTGTTGGAATTGATATCATGCATGCATTCATCCTCATATATTTGGATCGGGTTGCACGTTCCGCAACATATATTGGGCCGGGTTGCACGTTCCACAACTTATATTAGATCGGGCTGTACGCCGCAGTAGGTACATGGACTTCGCGGTTCCCCCCTGGGTCATGACTGTCGAGACGTGGAGGTATTCTGCCCGGAGTATGTGTGTATCATTGTATCGCATTGCATCGCTCGTACATTTCTATTTCATTCACTAATACATTTGATTTTGGTTGTGGTTATCTATTGTATTGTACGGTGCGCGTGCACATTGACTTCCGGGTTGATTGCTTATTTGAGATCACCGTGTGCCTGATTAATACATACTTGGTGATTGATGGAATCGAGGAGTAGAGACTTTCTCCTAGGCTATGACTTGAGGTTACGGAGTACTATTGTTGGCTTACTGGTGTTTGTGGTTATTCTGAGGAATCATTGGAAAGAGGAAGGCAAACTTGTGTTTAGGTGTTTCACCATAGGCTATGATTCAGCTATTTGATCTTTATGTACTTGAGTTGTTATTCTTGGATCATCGTGTGGTGTTTATACTTGATTGTGAGCATGTCTATTCTTCAGTCTCTTCCTTTATATTTGTTAGCTAAATGTTGTCGACCTATGATGCCTACTCAGTACTTATTGTTTGTACTAATGCTACATTGCTACACTTCTTTTCGGGGTGTAGAGTGTATGACAGGTTCTATTTATGATCCTCGAGAGGTTCCCGACAAGATGTTGCTGGAGACTTAGGGTTAGCTACTGCCAGACTTGTAGCCCGCATTCCATTTCTTATTATATCTGTCTTTTATTTTCCGGACAGTGTTCCTTATCTTGTTATCAGCCTTGTATGGCAATATTGAGATTTTTGTAGTTATTCAAGTTGTATACTAAGAGGCTCTTGTGCTGACTTAAACCAGATGCCTTGGGTAGAAGATGTATTCTGCGCTTATTCTCTATAAAATTGATATTGAGATTTATTATTATTTACATTGTTCTTTCGCATTGATAGATTGTATATTGGGTAAGGGAAGGGTTGGCTTACCAAGGTGGGAAATGGTAGGTTCCCGCACGACTAAACGATTTTGGATCGTGACATATGTATTGTGAAGTATCATGTATACATTCAATATATTTTGAGAATTAAAAAATATATATTCTTATATATATTATGAAGTACCATGTATACAAGAATCGATGCCAATGATCATCTGCAGTTATGCATACAAATGATAAAAATGTATACAATGTAACGTATAAACGAGTACTGATTTATGTATTTAGGAATACATCTAAATCATGTGATATATATCACACAATGTATACTGTATTGATATAACATAAAAGAAGGTTGTCCTGCTTTAGATTATGCTCCGTATTATTACGTTTATATTAATTTTAAGTATGACTAATTAGCATGATTCTAGGGGGGAATGTTATGTTAAGCATGATTTTAGGAGAAAGAATATTGTGCTTAGCATGATTTTAGGGGCTGAATACAAAATTGGCTACATAATACCATTATTTTTTAGCCTACTTTTGCTAAATATGTTTTGTGTTAAAAAGATGCCAATTTTATATAGGACTTGTACCTACATGTCAATTTCCCAATTTTAAATGCATTGGCCTCCAAATGAGGAGCCCACTTTAATAGCCCAAGGTCCAACCACATATTAAAATCCAATATCATGCCACGTGTCAAATGAGGTGGCAATCCAAGTAAAATTAATGAGCCAATAAAGTCATGCCAAGTTTGCGGATGACATGCTCTGGCCAATCAAATTAGAGCTTGTCACCAAATGAATGTGATTGGTGGGGAGCTTGTCACCAGATGAATGTGATTGGTCAGTTCAAACCGACCAATCAAATCGTACATAACACCACCCCTACAACTATAAATAGGAATTCTCATAACTCATTACGGGAGAGGAATTAAGAACAAGACGCAAGAAGAGAGCTCGTCGATCAAACACATCATATTTTTATACAAGCTACAAGTTCTATCATTCAACCAATCAAGTTCAAGTTAAAAATTAGGAACGACGACAAATATCAAGGCGTTCAATATCAAGTTACTTGGTGGTAAATAATTAAAATCCAAACTCAAATACGAAGATTCAAGATCAAGCTACTCAAGAGAAGATGGAAAAGGGCTTCTTCAAGTTTTTCTCCCCTGAAAGGAGCTCAAAGCGGCTGGTAAGTATACTTCCTCATCCTCATGTATTTTGTTTCCTGATTTTTTCCCTTTTTTAGAGATGAAGTGGGTATGGGAAGGTTAAGTAAAGAGTGTGAGATATAGATCTGCAAAACTTAGATTTCCTTTAAATACATTTTTAAGTTTACTTCCCCTCATCCTCATTATTTTTTCCTTTTTTAAGTCTTCATGGTATTTAATTTCTTGTAATATTTTTTCCTTGATTTTTTTCTTTTTGGAGATGTGGGCAGTGGAGGTGAGAAAGGGAAGTAAAGGAAGGAGAAGGCCTTGGTAGATTTATATCTTCAAAACTAAGATACATTTTTTTAAGTGTACTTTTCCTCTCATCATCCTTTTTCTATGTTCAAATGTATTTTCAGATATTTGATCTATGATTCTTGGTGACTCTTTTGCTTGAAATTTTTTTTAAAACTGTTTTTTGAAGATATGGGCAGTCAATAGGGGTAGGAGATGTAAAAAGAGGAAAAATCCTTTGTCGAGATACAAGTAAATTTTATATTAGTAATTAATTTATGTTAAATCTACTAATTGTATACTAGTATTTATGTAGAATTCAGTCAGTAGATGACATAAATTGTATATTGCATTTGCAAATGACAATATTATATGTGTTAAAGGAAGTAACTATGCAGTAAAACTATGAGAATCCCTCACATTTTTTTTAGATCTAGTTTCTGAAATGGTTATATTTTTTTTTATTATATCCTCAAAAGTCTCAATCTTTGAGTTTATTTGAAATATTTTTTCATCCGATAGAGGTTGTTTTTATGATATGGAAATCTGATTTAAAGAAATTAATACTGTTCTTTATTTTCTTTAAAATGGAGCTTTTTCTTTCCACAGAAAATCCCCATAGCTTATACAGATTACATGGATGGAGAGTTACCTATGAAGGTTTCTCTTAGGGATCGGTTCGGTAATATGTGGCATATAGGATTAGCCAAAATAGGAAAAGATTTTTATTTTCAATATGGATGGGAGAAATTCATTGAGGAGAGTACATTAGAGTATGGAGACTTTTTGATTTTTGACTATGATGGAAATGGAGTATTTGACTTCAAATTACTTGGACACACTTGTTGTGAAAAGGAAGAAGCTAGAGGTTTAAAAGAAAAAGAAGAAGAAGACGAAGGAATCGAGGAGGAAGAAGAAAATGAAAGAGAAAAAATTACATGTAAGAAAAAGGAGCCACATTCAAAAGGTAGACGTGTGGAAGAAAAAGAAGATGATGATGACGAATATGAGGAATATGAAGAAGAAGAGGAGGAAGAAATTGAAGAGGAAGAGAAAGATGAGACTGAAAGAGCCCCACATTCAAAACGCATACACGTGGAAGAGGAAGATGATGATGAAGAGGAGGAAGATGAGGAGGAAACCGAGGAGGAGGAGGAAGAGGCAGAAGAGAATGCAAGGGCTGGCGTATCCAAGAAAGAGGTGCCACATTCAAAAGGTAGACACAAATTAAAGATCTATATATGTTTTTTCTTGTAAGTAAGTTACTGAAAAAATGACATCTTTTTACATTTGGACATGCTGTTGTAGTTATAGAAATATCTTGAAATGTTTAAGACCTCAATTTCTAAGGGGTTTAAATTAAAGTTCGGGGACAAACGAGCCTAAGGGCGCTTTTTAGAATTGTAGAGAAGAATAAAGTTAAGTCTCGTTTTCCCAATCCTTCTGATATGTGGAAAAGAACAAGTCTTCTATCTTTATTAAAGTCCATGTTCAATAAAAAGCTCCCATGTAAAATGAAACGGATGGAGTATCTCTGAGTTTCCATGAGATTTGTGTTTGTGAACCTTACCAGTTAACTTTCTTGATTCAGCTGGATGCAAAAGGGCCACTGTTTGCAAGGTGAGGGACCAATATGGTGCAGATATATTCAAAAGTGGACGTGCAACTCAGCCAAAAAATCCTTACTTTGTAATGAAAATACGACAAAAAAGGAAAAACCAGGTGGTAAGTAAAAATCTTTTGGGAATTATTTTATAGTTCAATCTTACCGAATTCTCATTTAACAAGTCCTTTTTTCCTAATTGCAGTATGTTCCTATTGATGTGGTGAGAGACAACAAACTTGAAATCCCTCCAACAATGAACATTCGTGACTCTAAGGGCAGAGAATTTGAGACAAAACTCAAAAATTGGAAGGATGGTAGAATATGGCTACGCGGAGGATGGCGCAGTTTATGCAGAATGAACCTTGTGGAGAAAGATGACAGGTGCATTTGCGAATTTGTGAAAGGAAAAGGCAAAAAAGGCCTTTACTTGCGAGTTCAAGTTCTTTATGAAGGAGCAAGTTCCCAACCCAACTAGACGTATAAGAAATAGTTTGTTGCTATTTAACATAGTAATTTAATTATTATGGCCTTAAGTGCTCTTATAAGTAGATAAATATTGAAGATTAAGTACTGTTATTTGTTGACAAAAATTGAAGACATATCTAAATTGTATTAATAGCTCAAGAAATTATTAAGCCAAGTTCAACATGGTATATCATTGTACATGTACTTAGGGTTATCATGAACATGGATGGAAATTCTAATTTTAGTGAAATTTCATATAATCGTGGAAGAACGTGGCGTGGGGAAGAACAATGATATTCCCACACGTAGATAGAAACCCTACATATCTGTAATCGCTCCAATCCAACGAACCGAACTGCTTCTCTGACGAAGAACACCAAAACTCTAGCTTTGAATCTCTTGAGAAGGATTTACCTTGGAAATCCAATGTTTTGGTTGAAGAATCATGTTACTAATCATGAATTAATGTTAGAATTACTTAGGAATCATTAGAGTGATCTTATCTTGATGTGGGAGGATGAGGAGAGGAGGAAAACGACTGCTTAGGGCTTTAGCATGAAGTTGGAATATCTAATAAATGAAATTTGAGTTAAGTGTCGAATTTATAGCACGGGAATTTTGGTCCCACAGGCTCGTCGAGAGCGGTCTAAGGCGAGCCCATGCCTTGTTTTGGGGCGAGCTCAGCGAGCTCCCTTGACATTTTGGACTTAGACGATTTTTCTCATTTTTTTCCCACTTTTTGGACCCCAACCTTGCTGAGCGCGGTCTATGGCCAGTCCCTACCTCGCTTTGGGGCAAGCTCAGCGAGCTCTCCTGCCCATTTTACACTTAGTCAAAATTTCACGTTTTTCTGCTCGTCAACAACGTTCGGTAAAATGGGTATAACTCCTAGCACAGAGCTCCGTTTGAGCTCCACCTTATATGGATGGAAATGTATTTCCATGTACTACAACTTTCATTAAGGACCTTTTCCAAATTCTCAACGAATCAAACGGTTACGGGTGCCCGAAGTAGGCCTGTCAACCATTTTTGCAATACATACGATCTTTCAAAATTTTCGCTAAAAACTCTTACGTTATGGGTATAACCTTAGTTCTAAGATATGGGGTGTAACACATGAATCTTGATAGGAACAAGTTCTTTGTTGCTACTCTAGCCGGCTCTCACGAGACTCTAGTGTTGTGTGACAACCCTGGGTGTGGCACGATGGGCATCTGGTGCCTTATGTGTCCAAGTAACCCAACCTATACAACTGATGGACCTGTAGAATAGTGGCGGACCTACGTTTATGGGTATGGGTGCTTCAGCACCTATTGTCTTTGGCCAAAATATTTTATGGTGGGCGTAAATAATAATTTAAAATTTTATTTAGTAGCCATGGCACCCATTATGAAGAAGTCTCGGTGGGTGCTTATGGTATGCAAAGCTCTCTTGCATAAAGGTTATTCATAAAGGTTATTTACGTATTTACTTTGCATGTCTAAACTATTCTTTTGTAGGAAGTTCTTATTAGTTTTAAAAGATTGATATATAAAGTATGCCAAGAAATTTAAAGGTGAATAATTGAATTAGAGATAAAATATATTTAAAATGAGCTATTCTTTTTTTACTACATTATCTAATTGACAGACACGAAAAAAAAAATGATAGGCGCATTTTCCAGACTTACGTATTTAATTTTCTTCTACATTTACTCAAATATTATTTGAATTTATTAAAAGATAAAACTCTAAAACTAAACGGAACTTGGATGTTTTATTATAAGTTGACAAACCGCATCTTCCAGACTTACGTATTTAATTTTCTTCTACATTTACTCAAATATTATTTGAATTTATTAAAAGATAAAACTCTAAAACTAAACGGAACTTGGATGTTTTATTATAAGTAGACAAACCGATCATAAATCAGTATCCAATAATTCCTTCATTGAGAAGCACATGCCTACCATAAAATATTTTGGCCAAAGACAATAGGAGCTGAAGCACCCATACCCATAAACGTATGTCCTCCACTATTCTACAGGTCCATCAGTTATATAGGTTGGGTTACTTGGACACAAAAGGCACCAGATGCCCATCGTGCCTCACCTAGGGTTGTCACACAACACTAGAGTCTCGTGAGAGCCGGCTAGAGCAGCAACAAAGAACCTGTTCCTATCAAGATTCATGTGTTCCACCCCATATCTTAGAACTAAGGTTATATCCATAACGTAAGAGTTTTTAGCGGAAAATTTGAAAGATCGTATGTATTGCAAAAATGGTTGACAGGCCTACTTCGGGCACCCGTAACCGTTTGATTCGTTGAGAATTTGGAAAAGGTTCCTTAATGAAAGTTGTAGTACATGGAAATACATTTCCATCCATCTAAGGTGGAGCTCAAACGGAGCTTTGTGCTAGGAGTTATACCCATTTTACCGAACGCTATTGACGAGCAGAAAAACGTGAAATTTTGACTAAGTGTAAAATGGGCAGGAGAGTTCGCTGAGCTTGCCCCAAAGGGAGGTAGGGACTGGCCATAGACCGCGATCAGCAAGGTTGGGGTCCAAAAAGTGGGAAAAAATGAGAAAAATCGTTTAAGTCCAAAATGTCAAGGGAGCTCGCTGAGCTCGCCACAAAACAAGGCATGGGCTCGCCTTAGACCGCTCTCGACGAGCCTGTGGGACCAAAATGGCCATGCTATAAATTCGACACTTAACTCGAATTTCATTTATTAGATATTCCAACTTCGTGCTAAAAGCCCTAAGCAGCCGTTTTCCTCCTCTCCTCATCCTCCCACGTCAAGGTAATATCACTCTAATGATTCCTAAGTAATTCTAACATTAATTCATGATTAGTAACATGATTCTTCAACCAAAACATTGGATTTCCAAGGTAAATCCTTCTCAAGAGATTCAAAGCTAGAGTTTTGGTGTTCTTCGTCGTCGGCGTTTCGGTTCGTTGGATTGGAGCGATTACAGGTATGTAGGGTTTCTGTCTACGTGTGGGAACATCATTGTTCTTCCCCACGCTACGTTCTTCCATGATTATATGAAATTTCACTAAAATTAGAATTTTCATCCATGTTCATGATAACCCTAAGTACATGTACAATGATATACCATGTTGAAGTATACGCAATCGCCCAACTTCTACCTCTTGAACTTGCAAGTCTACAATTAAGATAGCATAGGGCTTAATTAGGCTATTTACTTCGCTTACTAACCATCCTTAAATGTGTATAAAGCTCAACGAACTATAGACAATAATGTCCTTGTAAGCTTACAACTCTCCAACTTCTCATTCGATCCCACATTAAGTACAATACTCACATCAACAATGACAACACATATATATATCAAAAATATATTCAAATCCCTTCCCAATCATCTCTTAAAATAACCCTAAGTCACTATCTTGTCTTTTATCCACTTACCACTTCCACCACTATCCTCTCTTTACTTAACATCACTAAACTCTTGATAACCAACTTAAATATAAGGGTAGAAATTATGTACATACCTTGAGGGGTCAAAAATCCCAAGATTCACTTCAACTTCAACTCCCCAACTTCACAACATTGAAGAAACCCGTTATAGCCCGTATATTGTACGTTTGGAAATTCCAAAGTCGTCGTGGAAAGTTAAGGGCGAGACCATTTTCGTAAATTATCCTAATGAACGAGTTGTTATAAATATTATTTATGACTATTATTAGTATGGAAATATTGTGGAAGGTTAAGGCAAGAAGAGAAATTCGCAAAATGGGCCGTGGAAATAATGCGGAAGGTTAGGGACAAAATGGTAATATTGAGGAATGTCGAGGGTAAAAGGGAATTTCACATGAGTTCATGAAAATTCCAAAGAGGCCATATTGGCCATGTGACAAAAAAAAATGGGAAAAAGAAATGAATGAAAAATGATGACAATTGAGTCATCTTTAATTTCAAGAAAAAGAAAGAACAATCTAGAGAAATTGAGAGAAGGGCATGTGCCCCTCACATGCTTGGAGGCTTATATATATATATTCATCTTCTAATTCAAGACAAGAGCAAAAAAAAAAAAAAAGATGAAGAAGAGCAAAGGGAAGCCAAGGTTCGGCCAAGGCTAAGAGAAAGAAAAAAAATTTTCAAGCCAACAAACTTTGATCCAAAATTCCCTTCTTTTGAATTCTTACTAAGTTCAAGGCCCTCTTCAACGTGGTATAATTAGTTAAGCAAGAAAACCATTTTGATGGCAAGTGGAACTTTGAAGGAAAAGGTAAGAATTCCATGTTCATTCATACTATGGAAGATTTATAGGTGTTATAGTAAGTAGAATTGAATGGAAATCATGGAATTGTGATATGGTGTGTGAGCCGTGTGCATGGATGGTTTACAAGGGCAATAATTCAATTGTTTTATCTAGTATTTTAATTATTGTTGATATTATGGATGATTTGTATATGTTGTAGTATGAAGGAATGAATGAAATCCATGGAATATAGAAGTTGTGTTGTCATAGTGTGGGGTGTATGGTTGGCCGTGTATGTGTAATGTTATGTAGAAAGAATGGATTAACTTTATGTGGTGTGTTGCTTGTTGTTGTAATATATATACAAAAAGATGGAAAGTTCATGGAAATATGTATGTAGTGTTATGGTCGAGAATGGTGATGTTTTGGCAAGTTATGATGAATTGACCTCATGTGATATCCTAGTTGATGTCGTTGTAGATTTTATGATGAAAAATGAGAACTTAACGAGTTAGAGATGGAGTAGTGTATGAATTGAATTGAACGATTTGAATCGAATTGAATTGAATCGAATTGAATTGAGTTGTTGTATTATCATTGATAATGTGGCCGAGTTCCATTCTCGGGTTGTTGTTGACATTCCGGGCCGAGCCATATTCTCGGGATGGTGTGTTTACGAGGGAAATGCCGAAATTTCGGTAGACAAGTATTGAAGCAAGATTGGAATTTTAAGTCTCATGAATAGTAAGCGGTAAAATGCGACCAAATTGCAGATTTTGGCGAACTTGAACCGGGATTTGGAGTAGCGTAAAGAGAGAAATGAGGCGGAAAAAGGTATGTAAAGCTTCACTTTCCTTCTTTGGCATGTCTTAGACGTAATAGGCTTGAATATGTGCCTCGGGGATAATTCCTCTCTTAGAAATTCGAGATTGAAATTGACTACTATTCATTCGGTGAGGAATTGAATTAGAAATTGTGTGAAATGATGGAAGAACTCCTAAACCTTTAGAACTTGCATGAGTAGGACCCGACTACCTTATTATGCTCTACAATGTACGTGGTGGTATGACAATGTTCCTAATATAATTATTTCTCTCGATTTTTTTCCAAGAAATGGCTTCGGCAACGCGTTTGTGGTTCAACGATGATTTTAAAGAACTAGTTTGTACAAAGAAATACAAAATGACTTTTCTAAAACCACTCCATGGAGGTGTGAGATTTTTTTAATATTTAAACTTTCTAAAACCACTCCGATGGGGGTGTGAGATTTTAATATTTATACTTTCTAAAACCACTCCGAAGGGGGGTGCGGTGGCCTCGGCTTATGCACGAGTGTGCTATAGCCTCGGTCCGTGTACGAGCGAGCTGTGGCCTCTGATCCCCGAGTGTGCTATGGCCTCGACTCACGTACGGGAGTACTATGGCCTCGGCTTATGTCCGAGCGAGCTACTTTTTCCAAAACCACTCCGAAAGGGTGCGAGATTTTACTATTTCATTTCACTTACTACTTTTATCATTACTAAAATGCCCGAAGGCCGTTATTATTATGCCGGAAGCGGCAATGCCGAAGGGGCCATTATTGATATTGAGCCGGAAGCGGCTGCCGAAGGGGCCATTATTGATATTGAGCCGAAGCGGCCCGAAGGGGCCATTATTGATATTGAGCCGAGCGGCGCCCGGCGGGGCCATTATTGATATCGAGCCGGAAGCGGTGCCCGAAGGGGCTATCATTATTTTGCCGGAAGCGGCGCATGTGATGTATTGCATTACTTCTTTAGAAGAGGTGTTCTAGATTATATTACTTACTCTGGATTCGTTGCTTGGATTGCGATTATTTACTTAAGGCTTGTTGAGACACTGTGTATTTATTTATGTTTTTCTCTTAAGCGAAAGGCTGCAGGTAATGAGCGTGATTGTGATTTCTTCCTCCTAAGTTGAGCTATGGTTATTATTTGTTATCGCTTTACATACTCAGTACATATTCCGTACTGACCCTCCTTCTTCGGGGGGCTGCGTTTCATGCCACGCAGGTACACCCAGACGAGTAAAAGACTTTGCTAGGAGCTGTTCCCGTGGGATTGGCGAGCTCCATCTCATCTCGGAGTGTTGCCGGTGTCGAGTACCGATGCCGAAGATTTGTACACTCTAGAGACTTTCACAGAGCTGGTGTCCGTGGATAGTGCGTCGGGAAGTGCGAATAATTTGTAAATGTTAAAAGAATATGTATTTCTAGTTAATGATTGTTGTTTGAAAAGTTCCATGTTTTAAGAAGTTTTCGAAATGGTGCAGGTTTTATTACGCGAATGTCTAAGGGTTCGCTCGACTGCGGGAGGTCGGGTGCCCATCACACCCTAGTAAGGTCGGGGTGTGACAAGACAGTGGTATCGGGCGAGGCTCCGTCCTAGGGGTTGTCTCAAAGTCGTGTCCGGGTAGAGTCCCGTTTATGATGTGAAGCGCGACATTTATAAACAGGAGGCTACGGGGCATCTAGGATTGTCCTTCTTTCATATCTAAGATCGTGCGATGTGAGCCCGGTCATGGGGGTATGAAGTCCCGTACTAACCTTCTATTTCGTTAAAGGACGCCGTCGATAAAAAAGCGACCCATGGCATCAGCTACAAAGTACGGTGGTAAACAATGGTGCGGACGAGGTTATGTTGGATGAGGTAAGAATATTGAAGTATTACCGAGATGTAAGTCGGGAGAATGGAAGTCAAGGTGAACATTAAGAATCAAAAAGGGCAAAACGTGTAATTGCAGAGAGAAAGGACGGTTACGAACACGCCTCGGAATCTGTACAACTTTGATCGGCTCCAGTATTATGTAATAAGGGTCATGTGTGGAAGCGTACGCGATTATATCGATTAAGGTACCGAATTCCACCAAAGATTCGAGGTTAAGCGTGCTCAAAGGGAGCAATTTCGGATTTGACCACGGGAAGAAGTAAGAAACTCCAAAGATCTAGTTGCAAAGGACAAATGAGAACCAGAATGGCCCAAGTGAAGTCAGACTATATGAGATGATTGGAGACCACAAAAGGCTACGCAGCATGCGACAGGCCCGATTAAAGAAGAAATGAAAAGTATGTCACGGTTCTGAAATTTGAATAGGCTTGAATAGTGTCTGGAAGTATTCTGTGGGTTAGTTGATACTAATTATATGTGCCTATGTGTATGAACATGTATGATATCCCATATGTGAAGGCATCGACGTAAAGTGAAGAAAAAAAAAAAAAAAAAACTTATGGTAAGAAATTTTGCTATGTTATGCGCGAGTCGAAAGGAAGAATTGGTTGGTTTATGAAGGAACCCCTCCCAAAGTGCTACAAGACCCCGTGAGGTCAATTGAACATTCGAGGACGAATGTTCTAAGGGGGAGGATGTTATAGCCCGTATATTGTACGTTTGGAAATTCCAAAGTCGTCGTGGAAAGTTAAGGGCGAGACCATTTTCAGAAATTATCCTAATGAACGAGTTGTTATAAATATTATTTATGACTATTATTAGTATGGAAATATTGTGGAAGGTTAAGGGCAAGAAGAGAAATTCGCAAAATGGGCCGTGGAAATAATGCGGAAGGTTAGGGACAAAATGGTAATATTGAGGAATGTCGAGGGGTAAAACGGGAATTTCACATGAGTTCATGAAAATTCCAAAGAGGCCATATTGGCCATGTGACAAAAAAAAAATGGGAAAAAGAAATGAATGAAAAATGATGACAATTGAGTCATCTTTAATTTCAAGAAAAAGAAAAGAACAATCTAGAGAAATTGAGAGAGAGGGCATGTGCCCCTCACATGCTCTGGAGGCTTATATATATATATTCATCTTCTAATTCAAGACAAGAGCAAAAAAAAAAAAAAAAAGATGAAGAAGAGCAAAGGGAAGCCAAGGTTCTTCAAGGCTAAGAGAAAGAAAAAAAATTTCAAGCCAACAAACTTTGATCCAAAAATTCCCTTCTTTTTGAATTCTTACTAAGTTCAAGGCCTCTTCAACGTGGTATAATTAGTTAAGCAAGAAAACCATTTTGATGGCAAGTGGAACTTTGAAGGAAAAGGTAAGAATTCCATGTTCATTCATACTATGGAAGATTTATAGGTGTTATAGTAAGTAGAATTGAATGGAAATCATGGAATTGTGATATGGTGTGTGAGCCGTGTGCATGGATGGTTTGCAAGGGCAATAATTCAATTGTTTTATCTAGTATTTTAATTATTGTTGATATTATGGATGATTTGTATATGTTGTAGTATGAAGGAATGAATGAAATCCATGGAATATAGAAGTTGTGTTGTAGCCGTGTGGGGTGTATGGTTGGCCGTGTATGTGTAATGTTATGTAGAAAGAATGGATTAACTTTATGTGGTGTGTTGCTTGTTGTTGTAATATATATACAAAAAGATGGAAAGTTCATGGAAATATGTATGTAGTGTTATGGTCGAGAATGGTGATGTTTTGGCAAGTTATGATGAATTGACCTCATGTGATATCCTAGTTGATGTCGTTGTAGATTTTATGATGAAAAATGAGAACTTAACGGTTAGAGATGGAGTAGTGTATGAATTGAATTGAACGATTTGAATCGAATTGAATTGAATCGAATTGAATTGAGTTGTTGGTATTATCATTGATAATGTGGCCGAAGTTCCATTCTCGGGTTGTTGTTGACATTCGGGGCCGAGCCATATTCTCGGGATGTGTGTGTTATTTGGAAATGCTGCCGAAATTTCGGTAGACAAGTATTGAAGCAAGATTGGAATTTTAAGTCTCATGAATAGTGCTGTAAAATGCGACCAAATTGCAGATTTTGGCGAACTTGGGAAGGGATTTGGAGTAGCGTAAGAGGCGGAAAAAGGTATGTAAGCTTCACTTTTTCTCTTTGGCATGTCTTAGACGTAATAGGCTTGAATATGTGCCTCGGGATAATTCCTCTCTTAGAAATTCGAGATTGAAATTGACTACTATTCATTCGGTAGAATTGAATTAGAAATTGTGTGAAATGATGGAAGAACTCCTAAACCTTTAGAACTTGCATGAGTAGGACCCGACTACCTTATTATTATGCTCTACAATGTACGTGGTGGTATGACAATGTTCCTAATATAATTATTTCCTCGATTTTCCAAGAAATGGCTTCGGCAACGCGTTTGTGGTTCACTGATGATTTTAAAGAACTAGTTTGTACAAAGAAATACAAAAATGACTTTTCTAAAACCACTCCGATGGAGGTGTGAGATTTTAATATTTAAACTTTCTAAAACCACTCCGACGGGGGGTGTGAGATTTTAATATTTATACTTTCTAAAACCACTCGGCGGGGTGCGGTGGCCTCGCCTTATGCACCGAGTGTGCTATAGCCTCGGTCCGTGTCCGAGCGAGCCGTGGCCTCGGGATCACCGAGTGTGCTATGGCCTCGGCTCACGTCTCGGGGAGTACTATGGCCTCAAACTTATGTCCGAGTGAGCTACTTTTTTCCAAAACCACTCCGAAAGTGGGTACGAGATTTTACTATTTCATTTCACTTACTACTTTTATCATTACTAAAATGCCCGAAGGGCCGTTATTATTATTATGCCGGAAGCGGCAATGCCCGAAGGGCCACCATTGATATTGAGTAAGCGGCCGCTCCGGCGGGGCCTATTATTAATATTGAGCCGAAGCGCGCCCGAAGGGGCCATTATTGATATTGAGCCGGAAGCGGCTGCCCGAAGGGGCCATTATTGATATCGAGCCGGAAGCGGCTGCCCGAAGGGGCTGCCCGAAGGGGCTATCATTATTTTGCCGGAAGCGGCGCATGTGATGTATTGCATTACTTCTTTAGAAGAGGTGTTCTAGATTATATTACTTACTCTGGATTCGTTGCTTGGATTGCGATTATTTACTTAAGGCTTGTTCGAGACACCGTGTATTTATTTATGTTTTCTCTTGCTTAAGGCCGCAGGGTAATGAGCGTGATTGTGATTTCTTCCCTCCTAAGTTGAGCTATGGTTATTATTTGTTATCGCTTTACATACTCAGTACATATTCCGTACTGACCCTCCTTCTTCGGGGGGGGTTTCATGCCACGCAGGTACACCCAGACGAGTAAAAGACTTTGCTAGGAGCTGTTCCCGTGGGATTGGCGAGCTCCATCTCGTTCGGAGTGTTGCTGTGTCGAGTACCGATGCGTAGCATTTGTACACTCTCAGAGACTGCGTACGCTGTCCTCGTGGATAGTGCGTCGGGAAGTGCGAATAATTTGTAAATGTTAAAAGAATATGTATTTCCGAGCTAATGATTGTTGTTTGAAAAGTTCCATGTTTTAAGAAGTTTTCGAAATGGCAGGTTTTATTACGCGAATGTCTAAGGGTTCGCTCGACTCTGAGGAGGGTCGGGTGCCCATCACACCCTAGTAAGGTCGGGGTGTGACAAAACCCTAGAAGCAACCTTTCTCTTCACCATCTCGGGTTTACGGGCTCCGGGTCTTGTCAAATCTTCACTAATATGATGGAAAATATTGGGAGAGAATATTTTAGGGTTTTCTGATTTTTGGAAGGAGGAAAATATGAAATAGGGTCGTGGACCACATATTTATACTTGGAAGCCAAAAAGGCTACAACGTCCGATTCGACGAGCGGGTCGACGGCCCGTCGACATGTCGACGACCCGTCGACTTGCTCCGTCGACCTGCGCCTGCAGATGCAAGGCTGTGGGATCCTGTAGACACAGCACATCGACGGCCCGTTGAGCATGTCGACGACCCGTCGACGATGATTGGTGTCCTGCAGATTTTATGATTCAGTTCAGATCGCGTCGGTTCGATTCGCTCAACTTTTAACTCTATAAATTGCCAGGAATACCTGCTGGTACCCTTGTACACGGAGTAAGTCATTTTCTACCTCCAAACTCGGGCTCGGGTCTCTATTCCAAGGGCATACCCCACTAGGAAACCGTAGGTTCTACCACTACGGACACGAGGGGTGTAACAGTATAAATACTGAATCTAAACACTCTTTAGGCTAACTCGACTTAGATTTACCAATTCCAACCAAAAGTTCATGTTTTATAGGTAAGACAAGTAAGAAAGTATCACATAAGAGTAATTATTGAATAAATGGATGAATGAATATATGAATGCAATACATTGGTCAATATCAATACCGGTACTCACATGCTAGCGGTCATTCCGTCTAGTCATGAACCATGGGGGACTCGTAAGGTTCATTTACCTGTCACTGTGCTGCCCGGGGTCCTTTTCCTTTGAACTGTGATCACTCACTGTACCGCTAGACTTTACTGCCGAACTGTGAGAACACCAAACTTAATATCATCTCGGTCTTTATACCATCCCGTTTCTCCTTTTTTCATAGCTCATCCAAAAAGTCCATATAAATATGAGAGAGTGCAACATGCATAATATCTTATCCCAACAGTATTATGAAATTAAAGAATGGATATGCAACACCAAGCAATTACATACGTCAACTCATATATCAGGAATAATTCCCTTTTCATAGTTCATGCGATACGTGGAGCGATGAGGTAACACAAATCAACCATAGAAAGTAAAAGTCATATATTGCTACCATAACCCACATAAACAACAACAATACCAACCTAAGTGGATTTATCACCATAACTAATATCCAAAGGCTCAGCATGCTTTCCCCATCACAATACACTTCTCTTATCCTAACTACCTAAATAATAACACCGCTAACCACCCAAGTCCTCATCACAATCACTAAAGTGGGACCCCCTATCATGCCCAATACCCTTTTAGAATTTATAAACTATATACATCCTCCAATTAGAGTCTAGAGAGTAAACCACAACCTATATCGAAGTCGAACCGGAGCAACAAAATCTCACGACAGAGCCTTTCCTTTTCGAAGTGCTTCCAATCGATCAAAGTTTATGAAATATGAACTCTACGTTAAAATATGAATCTATGGATACCCATATTTGTATAGTTTTACCTGGAACGCAAAAACGAACCCAAAATAATGAAACCCAAACCCGAACCCTAAGGAAAAAACTGAAATTTTAGTGTCGAAATAGATTACCCATAGTCTAAATAATCATAAGAATTGTGGAAATCTAATAAAAATTAAGCTTTTAGTTTCATCATTTACTTAAAATCTCAATTTATGGAATAATCTTCATTCTACTCTTCCTAAATCTTGGATGGAATAGATAAATAATGAATGAAATCATGAAATAATGCTAGATGATGGTTAGCAACTAACCCCAATGAAGAATCTTGAACCTAGCACTTGAAATCTCCTAAATTCAAGCTCTATAGCTCCCAAAATGTGTTTAGGAAGAAAAGTACTTGAAATAGGGGGTTTTAAATCTACCCAGCTAATCCCTTCTACGCGACCACGAGTTGGACTTGGTGATCGAGACCCCGAACCGCCCCAACCATGTCAAACGCGACAGACTACATCGCGATCGCGATCCTAGCCTGACCCGACCCATCCCCATTCCCCTTTCGCAAATGCGACAAGGTCCACGCGAATGCGACCCTTGAAATCGTGGTCCCTCCCTCAAGGATGCGAAAAAGGAAACCAGAACTAGACACGAGCAAAATTTTTAGTGTCCCCTAAATTTGGAATGGACACCTGAAACTGACCCAGAACCCCCCCCCCCCCCTCCCCAAAGATACCAACCAAATATGCATTTCGATCATAAAGCACTCTACGAACTCGGTCGCACACTCAGGATTCCCAGAAGAGGTCGTCTTGACCTAGAGTTGACCAAGGTCTACTCCAAATCCTTTGATTTCCATAATCTCAAACAACTACCCAAAACACACCCGAATGCCTCATGACCCGAACCAACAGTTCAATTTACTCATAAAGGACCCTCTAGACCTAATGGAATCGATAAAACTTTGAAAAAGATGAAAGTAACCCCCCAACCTTGTTAACTTTGCTCAAACCTTTCCATTTTTTCAACTTAGGAACCTCCTAAATCACTAAAACCTATCCAAAACCCGTCTGATTGCCTCGAGAACCGTACCACCCATCCCCGCAATTCATAAAAGCCAAAATAAATTTTCAAGAAGGGTATTTTAGGAGAAAAGAGGTAAAAAGCCCAAAACAACCGAATGGGTCGTTACATCAGATACCAAATAAACAAACGTTCATCCTCGAATGGAAAAGAAAACAGGGGGAAGGTACTTGTATTGATGAACAACTGTGGTTTTTTCTCCGCATATCCACCTCGGTCTCCCGTCTAGCTTCCTCAACTGGATGGTGCTTCCATTGCACCTTCACTGAAGCTATCTCCTTGGATCTAAACTTCCTAACTTGCCTATCTAAGATTGCCACCGACTCTTTCCCAAAAGACAGATTCTGATAAAAAAGCACCAAGGCCCATTGGATTATACACGACCTGTATGAATGGTGCTTCTTCAACATGGAAACACGAATTACAGTGTGAACACCCGCCAAACCTGGTGGCAATGGCAACTTATAGGCTACCTCACCAATACGTCGAAGAATCTCAAGAGGACCAATAAACCTCAGGGTTATCTTGCCCGTCTTCCCAAATCTTATCACAACCTTCATGGGTGAAACCTTCAACAGAATCTGATCATCAATCATAATCTCCACATCACGAACCTTCTGATCCGCATAACCCTTTTACCTACTCTGAGCCGCTTGTCACGACCCAACCCCGTAGGCCGTGACTAGTGCCCGAGCTGGACACTCGTATACACCTGTTAACTATAATCATCCACAACTAGCATAATAAAGAACTTATATACAAAAAGGCAAGATGTCGTCTCAAATCCGTCGATATATATATATACATATACAACTTTGTCTCCGATAGTTGCAATCCTTACAATAGATAATATCGCACATAAGCCGGATAAAGTCGCCATAACATGTGGGAACGCCCCAACTATATATACGCAAGCCAACAAGGCTGCCACTACATAAAACATACCAAAACATATATGCATACGCAAGCCGACAAGGCTGCCACTACGAATGGGAACGTCCCAAAACATAAATCGCTACGGACACCGAACAGTAACTATATACAACCCACACATATGTCTACGGACCTCTAAGAGTATCAACAATGACATATGATGGGACGTGGCCCCGCTCGTACCCCCCCCCGGATAAACATATACATATATCAAAAGATTTGTGCCAAAGTCTAGGCTCCTGAGCAACCTGAGCACTCCAAGACACTGAGTAGAAGTCCTAAGCTCTGAGGATCACCAAATCGAGTATCAGTACCCGCGGGCATGAAACGCGGCCCCGAAGAAAAGGGTGTCGGTACGAAATATGTGAAAGTATATAAAGCATGAAATACGAAGAAATTGTGATTATAACCGAAATAAGAATTACGAAACGAGTACAATAACCGGGATACCAAAATGCTTGCCTTTGAAACACAAATCATGCATGTCAATATCACATATATCATATCCGGCCCATTATGGGACTCGGTGAACATGGTTGCCACCCCGTCTGCACCATAACACAAGATACTTCTCGAACACAAACATAACTCCGTAGCACGGCATAACTCCGTATCACAGCATAACACCATAATACAGCATAACACCATAACACAGCGTAACACCGTAACATATATATATCGTACCGGCCTACAGTGAGGGACGCGGTGAACAATACGATGAAAATGTGCACGATAACAACCGCCGACTCGGGAAAGATGTAACAAAGATGCGAGCGAGTGAGCAACCCTAGCATATAAACATCTTTTTTGGACCAATAGATA